>NW_024067236.1:0-79903 GCF_015039405.1 Cantharellus anzutake
ATTAATCTTCTATCTTCCAATAGCCCTCCAACGAAGGAAAGATCTGTGGGGGGATGATGCGGACAACTTCGACCCTGAACGTTGGATCGACGAGAGAGTGCAGAAATGGACGGAAAATCCATTTGTATTTATTCCTTTTAATGCAGGCCCAAGGGTTTGCTTGGGTCAAGTAAGTAATTTTCAATTTCAACTCGGATTGGTGGCACTGTCTGACGAAGCGTATTTCTGTCTTCACAGGACTTTGCATACAATGAAGCCAGCTTCAGTGCGTATCACTAATGGTCTCTCCCAAAATCAACGGACGCTTCACCAATTTTAAAATGTAGTGTTGATCCGCATCCTTCAAATTTTCGACACCTTCACACTCCGCCAACAAGAGGATGCGCCTCCCGGCTCTTGCCCGCCGCCCTCATGGAAGGGATGTCTAGGTCGAAAGGGCCTCGAACAAATTTTCCTCAAAGCGTCCCTGACGTTGTACGTCAAGGTAAGCAGGAGTGTGATTCCCTTTGACTAGACAGTGACATCTTCATTTATATCTAGGGTGGATGCTGGATTCAAATGGGTCTCGCTCAAAACTAGATTGCGTTTCGCGTGGAGCCTTGTTGCAAAGTACATTCCATGAGTTGCGATTGAGTCGGTTGCTCGAAGACCCATGTCTCCTTTGAGACCGTTGGCAGGATAAGGAGGATGGCGAGACTTTACTGGATGTGATGATGAACATTGAATGTGGCAACGAGCGTTGCGTTGGATGTGTTAAGGCGTTCGGAGTGACTCTTTTCCTTTGTTTCATATAAGGATTCATGTACACTATTCTGTTCTGAGCTCCGAGCTATGTCCGCATCTTGCACATCGAGCACGGCCGTACAGTTCACAATCCCAACAATTATGGCGCATGGAGATCAGAATCAGACTGTGCCATCGACTCTGGCAAGTTGATACCGCATCCGACAGTTCAATGCTGCATGTATAGCTAATTCCAGGTACGTCTTTCTGGTAAAGAAGGGTCCGTTCATGAGATGATAAAAGAGCCTCTGTGTATGGGGAACCCGCCCTGTATCATAGCCTTCAAAAGCACCAGGAAACCACGTCAGGTCATTAAGTAAAGGACGTTTTCGAGTCGTGCGGTGTGTTGAGTCCATCCCTCAAGACGAATCATTCGAGGCTAAGGGGCGCAGCATGACGTTCTCGACCACTACAGCCTGCAGATGTCTTTGAGAGCTACATTTTAAACGAACTTATGTCTGTGCTTGGGATAAGATTATGCACAGGTTTAATGGGAGAGGATCATATAATGCGGCGAAGCGAGATAGTCGGAGGCCAGAGAACAGCTGCGTCGTCATTAGATCGAGGAAATCGAGACCATGTAGTTTTAGCCGTACCCGGAGAGAGTATAGGAAACTCCTTCAGCACCAGGGACAGCCAGGAAAGGCTACAGGGTGCAATAGCAGTAGTCGGGTACAAGAAGCAAGCGTGAGAATTAATGAGTTCAGACCTTGTGCAAGGCGACTTTGTTTGCTTCTATATGAATTTGACGATGCAGAGCAGGGGTGTGTATCATTGCTACATGAATTCTGATTGGTCATGAGGTCGCTGCGATAAACTAAATCCGCAACAGCGCTTCTTGGTGTTTCCCAGTCCCATCATTTGTAATCATTGGTACCTATCACTCGGACTAGACGATAGTAACTCGATGGTTAGCCGTTATCTCCCCCTGAAGAGGCGGCTCTGGTATGTCCTATATAAAGCAATGGATTTCAGGCCCTGCCCCTAGCAAAGCCATGGCCTTTCAGGATGGTACTGTCTACGTTGTGCGTCCCGACACATCTTAGCAAAGTGATAAAATTAGCGAGCCTCTGGGTAGTTTAGGAACTTGAGCAGCGGGACTGTCCTCGCGGGTGACAGCCCTAGCTATTCCTGGGTGTGTAATCGCGAAGAGTAGCGTTAAACAGGGTTTGACGAAACTATGGGGCCCCAGTTCGCCCCACTTTAATAGATCTCCTTGAGTATCTTATCTGTTCGGTAGGACTCACTACGTCGTGGGCTGGGAGCGCAATGATGGAATGGCGCAGCAGGTTTGACACTGCATCTCATTGTCTCATAGTCGGCTCAATTTTTCCGTAGTGGGTGGTTGAAACCAGCACAAGCGAAGAGATCTACCTGAGGAATGTGGGTCACGGGGAGTATTTGAATATCTATGGTGAGCCACGAAATGGAGCTCTTGCTGTTGGGGCCTCCAGACCCAGAGCCTGGCAGGCCATCTTTGATGGAACTCACTGCAGGTCAGCCAAGAGCGTTTCTTCTCATTCCACCTATTAATAGTCTGCCCGATCAGGCTTATTTACCCTGGAACGAGCCTCTGTTTGGACCTCGATTCTGGTCAGACTGGCAATGGCACGACAATCTCTCTGCAAACGTATGATCAAAAGCTCCATCAGCACTGGGATCCGGAGCTATTGGGGTCACCGGTAGGCGACAACTTGTTGAAGCTGGGTCTGCCATACGTCGTTAGTCACCGAGATCCTAGCGCTAGGATGGAAAAACCTTATGCAATAATATAGATCCAAACTATGAAAGACTCCTCCTCAGCAGAACTTGGCGGAGATGACAAGGTGAGTCGCGATCTCGATCCCTAGTTCATCGGCGTCTAATACGTCCACTTGCCAGTGCGTTTCGAAAGTCACTCCATATTATTGCTTTCAGACTGAACGGGTCCTCTTCAATGTCAAGGTCTGTCATCCCTAACCCCCGTTCGCCTCAGCGACAAGGCCAACAGGTCCGGGTCTTCAGAGCTTAATCCGTTGACTTGCATCACATCTGACCCATTTGCCAAATCCAGTGGACCCTCGAACGCGCCTCGCCTGGACAGTTCTACATTAAGAGCCATCTTAACACATATCTCAATGTCGATGGCCCTTGGAGGGATTGCATGCGTGTCATTGCCTCCCCAAACAGACAAGCATGGAATATACGGCTGCATAGCGCTGCTTCGAACACGTTTAGGTCATTATCCCCACCCTACTGGACCTCATTGTTTCGTTCCAGCTGCTAATTCCTCTTGACAAAAGGATCTTCTATCCAGGAACCAATTCTGCGGTTGGCTTAGATCGGAGATACACTAATCCTGGATCGATTCATTTGTGGGGATCGAACGGCTGGAACTCGGAGCAGTTATGGACATTCGGCCTGGCATCCGAGTGGAACCGTTTCAGGTTCGACAACCGTCCCTACTTGGTAAGTACCAGAAACTACTGTTGCCAAGGAACACGCTCGACAAGAATCGGACAGATTGTGAACCGTGAAGCGGGGACCGCAATTGGACCCAGCGATGATCAAAAGGTATATCTCCTGCGACATAGTTATTCTGTCTACATCACTGATCACTTCCCTCTTAGTTGGTTCGCATCCAGTGCAGCTCCGCCTACCGAGTTGACTCACATTTTCAAATTTGAAGATCTGTCATTGGGTTTCCAATCACCCCCCACGCGCTGAATCTAGAGGTATGACAAGTCTCTTGCGTTGTGAGGAAATTCTCATCATAGGCGATGCATCGCTTTTTATAGTGGATGTTCGAGGCGACCGGGAGCCTTTATTTTATCAAGAGCATGTCCACTCATACGTACCTCGGCGTCGAGGGGGATGCTAAGCAGGGCGCGAAAATCATTTGCTCAAACTTTCCAGGAGCAGGAGTTTGGACTGTGAAAGCTGCTGACACAAGACATCCTACTAGTACAATATCCCGGTATTGGCTATTGCTGATCCAATGAGAAAAGGAGGAAGCGCTTATGATTTAATTTCAATTAGGATTTTCTGGTCCGATACGAACTTGGTTATCGGTTTTGGTGGTAGCTCAGTACAGGGGAACACGCCGGGGATGGTCCAGGACCCTGAGACACACAACCAGACGTCTAACACTTCAATCAACTCGCTACAATTGTGCCCAAACCAGGTAGACTCCGGACCTGACTACCGGCTTTGGGTCTTCCGATAGGTATGAAGTATGCGGTACTACATTCTCTACGTTATATGCATTTCCGCGGTCGCTCTTGATGTGCTTCTTTCGAAATTGTCCGTGTACCGTGTTTGTTGTAATCTACTTCTCCGTCGGCGGGGATAAATCTGATTGAAATCTGCTCTGATAAAAAAACGCTCTATGAAAGTTGACCCTTGTCAAGATCATTAGTGGATCGACAATTTTCTTTTTGGGAAATTGAAGAATCGCATTTATCCTTACGTCGTCGTACTAAAGAGGTTTCGCTACAACAGACTGATGTACCAAAGGAGCTCATCTCCAGCACTTCTAGATACCGCGGCCGTCTTCTCCTGACGCCGATCTTACTTACGTGGTCTTCTCAGCAATTCCCATCTGGACCCACACACCGCCCTGTCACATTGAGGTTGTTTCCTCAACACAGGGTTTCCGACACAACATGGGGGGCACATACCTTGGAGTACAGGGTAGAAGCATTTTGTGGCCAAATTTTCTCAATGCCCTTTCGTCCCGCCGCACCTTTCCATGACATGGGCGGGCAGGCTCCAGCAGGTGCATCCTCCTGGCGAAGAGTGAAATCACTGAAAACTTGCAATATGCGCACCATCACTAAACGCCAAGTGAGTCAGGTATACCAATGTGAGAGAGAAAGGGTTCTACATACTGAAGCTTGCTTCATTATACGCATAGTTCTGGAGTGAGCCGTCAGGGAAATAAATGCTGGTTGGCACAAGACGAACGACGTACCTGTCCTAAACAAATTCTGGGTCCAGCGTTGAAAGGTACAAACTTGAACGGATCAGCGACCATCCTCTTCACTCGCTCTTCGTCAATCCATCTCTCAGGGTCAAATTCTTCAGCATCGTCCCCCCATAGGTCTTTGCGCCGTTGTATGACAAGAGGTAGGAAAATTATGCCTGTGTCCCCGCCCGGAATATACAAGGGCTTTCCGTGGGTGGATGCATCGCCTGGGACGAGACACGGAGATTTAGTAGCACGATAGTTGAACGGAACCGGCGGGAAAACGCGTAATGTCTCGTTCAAAACTGCGCGTACTGAAATACGAGGTTCAAATAAAGGCCCAACTGGTAATCATAATCGTCACATACAGTATTTCATATGACGAATATCCTCGAAGCTTGGTGGACCATTAGGGACATGTTTAAGGACTTCGGTACGGAGTTTGGTGGTAACTTCGGGGTGCATGCAGAGCATATAGATGGTGAAGGTGAGAAGCGACGCAGTTGTATCACGGGCAGCCAGAAGGATGTTGAGGAGCTACAAATTTGGTTCTCTTAGGGTCCGACACAAAATGCAATCCCTTTGACGCATACCTCGTCGCAAATAAGTTTCATGTTACTCGTCGAATCCATTAGATGATCGATAAGATCTCCCTCATTGTCTCCGCACTTCTGAGAACCTCTTGCCTTTTTTCTACCGATTGCCGCTTGGAGCATGGGTGCCATCCAGCGGTCCACAACCACTTTGTGTTCCATCGTTTGGTCCGTGAGGAATTCTCTGGCAGGCCACATACTCCTATACGCCAACCTCTTTGTTATAATAATTTGAGCACTCTCAAAGGCGTGAACAAATCCCCCGTAGTCCCCTTCCACCTGTACCCCTTTCGGACCTATCACGGATTGACCTGGAATGGGGAGGGGAAGGTCTAAGGTGTTCAGATTGTTCGTTCCAAAAAGAAATTCGCCCGCTGCGTCGAGGGTGAACCGCCCAAAGACATCCTGAACGTCTATGGATTGGTTGATCTCAGCGCGTGCACGAAAGTGCTTGATTGCTTTTTCAGAATAGTGATCAAATATGTTGAAGTCCCGTATCCGTTCACGAGCTGGGGTTCGGAGTCAAGCTTCTCGACAAGATAGAAAGAAGAGGTTTGAGGGGTCTGCGTACCGAAGAACGGTCGAGTCATTGCTCTGTGAACTTTCGCCTTTGGCCAATCAGTTCCGAATATTCCTTCGCCGAACATGCCATTAATCCTAGAATGAGCTGAATCTCCAATCCAGACACTTGCGCGGGTGAATGGACGGACCTTTCGAGATTCGAAGGGCCTTTCATGAAGTTGTCAAAATTCGTTGCCAGCATCATCTGCACTGTATGATGATTCCTGGTCACAAAGGAATCCTCCCACCATAATCCCAGGTTGAGTGTATCGCAGCCGTTCTCATCCAAGAATTGCTGATAGTGTTCAGTGGAATATCCTTCTCTAAGGATATCTAGTGAACTGGGAGATGGTGTAACTCAGTGCATCTGAGTGGCCCGGAACGACCGGTGATGACTGACCGGAGGACGATATCAACGTTCCCTGGCCATTTACCCTTCATTCTGGGTGGAAGAACTGCACCTAATTTCGCGGCTTCCCGAGAGTGCTTAAATCGTGTATACTGGACTTTGACGGTCCAGTACCCAAGACATGACACAACATAAAGAACCAATCGCAGCAACAAGGATGCTCTGAAGTCGGACGGAAGGATGAAGCGAGTCGCAAGCACGGAGATGATTGCTGGCGGCCACAAGAGGCTCGTGAGTTTAAGCAAGAACGTGTAGCGATAGTTGTACATAGGGGACAAAAACCGTTTCGGCGCTGCCTCTCAGAGAGTTGGGGAAGGACTTGAGAAGGCAGCTGGAAGTTTGGGAAATATTTCGTTGGCTCTATAAGTAAGTGCGTGGAACTTGATTACACATGTCAGGGGCGGCACTCTGAACTTTCCGATGATAACCGGTCCAATAGAGGCTGGTAGCCTGGCATGGCTATTGGAGAATGGTGCTACGTGTCTGCAGTCCCTGCTTAGGGGTAGGCAGATGACCAGCTAAGGGTGTATCCCTAAGGAAAGAGTGGGAACCTGCCCACGCGATAATAGGGACATTGGAAAGAGTCTTGCTAACACAGGCCCCACTCTTATCGAAAATTCAGCTCTCATGGGTCCTCTTATTGCCGACATGAATGTCAAGCCCATAAAATGAGATCTAAATAACCGATTGTGGCGCTGCTTATGTAAACCATAAGTTGGTTTTGGAATTTGACTCCGACTCATGAGTATATACTCCAATGGTCGTGGACCCGGCTGCCAGAGTTGGAGGTGAACTTGATCGAATGTATCGTCTACTTTGATGAAGCTCACCGGCTTACCGAACCCGTCCCACCGGAAAACTCATGGAGTCGTTGTTTGAGCTGACAGATTTCCTTTTTTTTTTTTATCTACGAGCACTCATCTTTAAAAATCCGCTCCCTCGCCCATCAGTTCGCATTGCTCAGGATCTCCGCCTTATCACCGAGCTGCCGTTTGACCCATTTGTGCACCAAGTATTTGAATCTTTGGAACGACCTTGAAAACGTGGGCCAAACGAGTGCGATGGCAGGGTTCAAACGTGTGTATGTGCCTACTATGTTTGCGGCAAATTCGAAATAGATGGTGTGTCCACCACAAAAACTGGTTGGAGCGGAAAGGATTGACGTTGCATCGTTCGCCAGAGTCAAACTGGTCGCGAAAGGGAACAAACTATTTCACTCTCGCATCGGGATAGCACAACTCAAGCCTCGAGGATGTGTGGCTCAACAAGTTCTGCAGAACTCATCGAGTCGCACATGCTTTTATTGCCGTCCCCGAGCATCGCGAGTTTATGCATGCCGGATCGCTCTCTGAACCCATACTGGCCGAGGCAGCAGCGAGGCATCTGAACGACCCTTCGAATGCTGGTGAAATAGAAATTCAAGGTCCAGAAATTCTACCTCGGGCGTACGGGAAGAAATTTCTTGCGAAGGGAGAGCGCGGGGAATCCTGTGGTCAACGTATTGTGACCATTACACATGATATGGCCCTCAGACAAAAACAGTACTCTTTGCCATTCACCTGACCCGCATTTCCATCGATCTGTTCGTGTCCTCGATTTTCTCAAGGCTCTATTTGTGACGAAATTCGAAATCGTGGTATTGAACGCTCACTCGGTGACGGCTAAGGCGGACGTCCCTGATTTTGAAAAAAGCATTTGCGAATGCTTATATCTTTCATTTAGCGCAGGTGTGCCTCCTCTCTCTCCGATAACTGTTAACACTCATACTGCTGGATTGCTCGTTGGGCTCCTGCGAATATAGCAACGCCCCTTGCCGATTCCACTCCTGTCGCCATGCACTGCTCATCTTCTTAGCTTGGTGATGGCGAGTAAAACTCAGACGTCTGAGCACGAAGGCAAAGGCACCATCCTTCTTTCTTTGATGAACGTTGATGTCCACGCCGGTATCCATTCAGGGGATAAGGACAGAAGGCTTGGCCCCCCAAGGACTTGGGCATGCTCCTTATCAACTCTACTACCTTGACCGCGCACCCGCACCGTTGTGTCCAAGGCTTTAGCTCCAGAATTGGATCACTGCAACTGGATTCCATTCCCCCTGCGCATTTGGTGACGAAGAGTAAAACGCTTGATTCAAAAAGTTTCCAAGAGGGTGTTATGGTTGGCGTAGGCGGGCTCCTGAATTGGCCATAGAGGACGAACTAGTGGTTCTCCAGCAAGTTTAATTTTGTGAGGTGGCGTGTGCAGTCACTCACTTCCGGCCTCCTTAGTATCCACCGGAGCTGATTGGCACTTTACTCGAAGTCGCGTTGGCAATCAAGTCAAAGGACTAATAGATCTCTTCAAACCCGCTGTCCTGGCGGATTTGGAAGCCCTCATTAGGTTCATTCTCAGTCTATTGGCTTTATGCCTTGATTCATGTCAAGATTCATGGACTGACGCGACGCAAGCAGTGTATCCAGGCGCACTGGGTCGAGTTAACACAAGCACTTGCCTGTGCAGACTGTGTGTTCTCTCGGCGGTGTGGTGGCGCGCAGACAGCCTCGCTAGGTGCCGTACGACGAGAAGATACGACGAGGCAACGAAGGCGAGTAAAAGATAAAAGGGGTCGGCAGACGCCGCACCCGAAAGGTCCCGCCCACTCGCCGGTCTCATCCATTGCTCTCGATTTTCAGAATCAAATTGCAGTTCGAGGATTCTTCAGGGATCATCACCCGCTTGCCCGGGAATACCAAACCTGCCTATGACAGATGGGCCGCAAGCGGTTGTAGAAATAGCCTCACTTCCTGGCCAGAAGCGCCGGGGTATTGAGGATTATTTGCTCCTCTCGTTCATACAGGCTTCATCACTATCCGCCATTGGTGTGTGGGTGGGATATTGGTAGCCATCGTTGGGTATGGAATTTTGATGAGGTTCTCTGTGAGCCATTGCGTCTATCGTATTCGTTGACGTCGCATTGGCCTTTTCGGCAGTCACGATTTCTCTAGCATTCGGAGGAATTAGCCCGTGTACCATCACTTGCATCGACAACAATTCTGTCCCACCCGTCAAGCTCTTCTCTAATATCGACTCTCACTCTCAGCCATGGCCCAATATACACTCGAGCAGCAGCAATGGGGCGCTTCTTCTCAACAGGGGACTCAGTCACCCACTTTCAACAACTTCCATTGGTCCCGAAATCCAGAAAAGATGAGGGACACCCCTGCACTTGGCCTTTGCGGGACGCACTGCCCCGGGCCCGAATGATTTCCAGATCGAATAGTTTGGGGCCAGTCAATTGCGCATACCCGGGGCGCCGGTGGTGGGCGGTCAAGGCCGATGCACGATCGACCGTTTTGAAACAGATCCCAACAAGTCACGGCCTTGGTTTGCAAATTCAGAAGCAGGTGAGCGACAAAATATCTGCCACAGTATCAAGACAGAAGTACTATCCTCCAATCACACAAGCCTCCTCGTTTCTCGGAAGCTTTACCCAAACCTTGCATAACTACCATTAAATAATCAATCCGCTCGTCGATGAATGACAGCGTGCTGTTCTCGATTTTTAAAAGTCCTCTCTCTGAGCTTTCCTCTTGATCTCGATGAGTTCAGTCGTGAAGACTAGGTCAGCATTAGCGGGAATGACGGGTGGGAAGCCGCGTTCGCCTGAGGAAAGTGGGCAGAAATGAGAATCATGCCAAGAACGCGAGGGGAAAGGCGACATGCCATATGCCAATTTAGATGGGATGGTAAGGGTTCGCTTCTCCCCGACACACATGCTATTAATAAGTGCATCGTCAGCATACTCGGAAAACCAAAACTCGGTGAATTGGGTAGTGGTCATACTTGAGGAGCCCTTCGTCCCATCCTGGACACAATCGTTCGTGAGATCATTGACGCGCTAAATAATATGAACGAAGTGAAATTCACCTCGAATAACTCTCCCAGTGCCAACTAGATATATGCAGGAAATAGTAAATTGAGGGCAAGGTGAGGAGAAAGTGCACATTTACTAACCGGGGAATTCTAAAGGTGACCCTCTGTCCAAACTGCATTACGATGTTCAGAGTCCGTCTCCTTCGAAGCGACAAAGCTTACCTTGAGTCGAATTTCTTTCCACCTTCCAGGAGTGTCCCAGTCTGGAGTCATGCGTCAGTTACAAGCCAGGGCCGAAAGAGTAGAACAGAAGGCAAGATGCATAATGTCAAGAGGATGTGTTCACGTACGTAATGCACTGCGATGGAGTCCCCCTTGGAAGTTTTTTCAGTACACTCAGCTGGTAAATGCGTCACATCAATCTTGAGAGAAAAGTCTGATGCCGAAACTGCAACAGTTGAGAGAAACAAAGGAGCAAGGAGAGCTGTCCAATGCATTTTTCCTCCTTGGAAAAGGGTTGATGTGAATGCGAAGGTTTAACTCGTCAATTTAGATGAATCAATAATTACTAGAGTCAATTCATTCGTCACGCGAAGTTGTTTGCCTGAAAACCAGGTAGAAACAGCCTTGAACGTTCCAGGGACGCGAAAAGTGAATAACGAGAATAAAGATGCTGAGGCTAAAGATAGGTTTACAGAGGCCCATCACTGAGTTCTGACAGCAGAGGATACAATACCGGCAATTTCATTCAACAAGGTGCATGTTGCAGTATAATCTGGCTAGATTCAGCAGTGCATATATCATATGGCAGGTGAGGTCGGAACGTAGATTTGACCCTCACAAAACCCAACAAAATAAGCACAAGATATAGTGTCTCGAGTGGGTACATATAAGCCATAAGGATGGAGGGGGTGGATAAGGCATTGGAATCGGCTTAAATGTTGAGCTTCGTTCGGCGCCAGTGACGGCGTTTGGCGTTGTACTAATGGACGGATGGACTTGTCAGAAAATATTACAACGCAACGGCATAGTTTCGCCTACTTGAATTCTGTTCCCAGTCCTTAAGCGGATCCACTGAGGAATGGGTCTGATTCACCGGTACGAAATATGGTGAGCGAGAGCGCCAATTGATCGACGAACACAAGAAGCTCACCGATTCTGGCGCTGGGCCTTTGCGAGAGTGCGCTTCGTACGGAATGTCTTATTTGAAGGCTAAATAAGACCAAATAGTAAACGTTCAGAATAGCCATCTCACTGCGAGGGCCGTAGGTCCTGCTTACCATCTCTGAGACACGTTTTACTATGAATGAGGAAAAGTAGCCCTCTGTACAGTTCCAGTCACCTGATTCGGTGACTGCCGACCGTTCCTCTAAGCGCGTGGTTGCCAAGCCCGTATCTCAAGTGATGTGCCACCTATCACTGCTGAACCTTGGCCTTGGATATAGCCAACTCGAATCTAGGTTGTTCTCTCTTGTAGAGACGGTGACCGTTACTAGCCTGTTTGTTCGTCTGAACAAATCCTTTTACATCGCCCCAGAGGCCAAGTTACCATGCCGCAAGATCATCATGGAGATCTTAAAGGCATCAACCCCCATTCACATGCTTGCTTTCCGGTCGATGGTCGTTATGTCTCGGTGATCCCTGTGCCTCCTTCGTGGCCGCTTCACTATATAAGATGAGGTGCAGGGATGCTCTCTTCTGCTTTCCTTGTCCTGGAGGCCCTCCCGAGCGACTCTCTTTGCCTTTTCTTCTTCTGAGCCTGGAGCTCTGACCTTTCTCGTTATCCACCCTTGAGCTGGTTCTCTGTCTTATTCATTTATCATGCATTCTTTCAAATATATCGCTTTGGGGGCCTTCTTTGCCATCATGGGCGTAACTGCTGGCCCAGTTAGATTCGATAAACGGATTGCGCAGGTTATTGACCAGTCGGTTAGTTCTCCGTTTAAGCCATTGTCGTCCAGGTTTTGACGATCGTGTAGACGGCAAAATGGCAAACGGCTTGCGTAAGTTGCCCTGTTGGGACCCTCTGTTCCGTGTTTGGATCGTTCAATGCATTTTTAGCTTGCTGCAGGTGGAGGCACCAAGTGCAATCCCGTGGCTGTCGCTGCATTCGGCAACCTTCTTGCTGCAGCTGACGCTTGTGGGCAGCAAGGTTGGTATTTCTTGATGCTCAGTCTTCACCAGTGTTGGTTTATCCCTATTGATGCAGATGCTGCTGACAAAATGATCGACCTTGCCAAGACTCTTAAGAGTAATGCAAAGGTCATCAGTCTCGCACAAGTCTTCGCTCAACAACCTCGCAATTCGCCTGATTCCGTATCTGTGCCTTACTGCCAGAAGGCGCCGAGGAACAAAGAGCTAACTGGACTCTTCCAGTGTCAGTTCAAAGGTGTAAATCCAACCAAGTTTGTCGGGAACGTTCAGGTTGGGTCTCCTGGTACCATTCCCTTCGGTCATTCCAAACCACTCAGCCCACCAGGAAGCTGGTTTGTCTAGTCTTGACTTGTGAACGAGGGATAGGCTTGACATGCTCATCTCTTAGCCCTGCCCACCCTCAAGGTCCGATCGCTGATGGGTCGCAGCTTGTGGACCTCACTACTGATCCAGGTTTGAAAAATATTCCTGCACTTGGTGGTAAGGCTACACGCAGAGCTGTCTCGTTCAAAAAACGTGAGCCTTGCTTTCGCTATCTTCTGCATCATTCGCTTGCTGATAGATGGTGCAGAGAACGGTATTGATGCCCAGAATCAAGCCGCCAAATTTGCGTCTCTCACTCCCGGCTCCCCGTGCACTGAAGGCGAGAACGCATGCGTGGATGGCAAATTTGCTCAATGTGTGAACAAAAAGTTTGTTCTTACTCCGTGTGGATCTGGGCTCCAGTGTGTGGTCCTTCCACTCGTCAACAAACCTGGCACTTCGGTCACTTGTTCTACCACCGCAGATAGAGACGCCAGGATTAAGACTGCACTCGCATCATGATCTTGATGTTCTCTGAATGTAATTTATTCTTCTATGCAGTGTTCATATCCAGTATAACTTAATTAGTTCGACCACTAATGTAGAATACTGATCGAGCCATACATCACCGTCCACTTGCTGGCGTTCCCTGCTTATATAGTGCAGCCACTTCAAGTTCAAGCGCCACGAGCGACGGGCTGCATCCCAGTTGCTGGTCAGCGATAGTAGGCGTCAAGGCAGGGGCTCTTGAACAGGAGTTACGATCTATTCAGAGATCGACAGTTAGACATTTCAGTGAGTCCATGGGTGCGCTCGTACGTTCTCCCCCAGGAAAATACTTGGGAAGCCCTTTTATTCCTGCCCGGGCCCTCCGCTTCTCTTCCCTGCGCTGGCACTGTGTCTCTCTGCCAGCTTGTCGTCCGGTTTCCCCCATTTTCTACTTAGCTTCTTTATCTTGGTTTGGCGTCTCGTTCTTGACCTATAAACATATATATCATTCATCTGGATGTGATTTATGTTTACACGGTTCCGGACTGATCGACTATCACAGTGATCAGTTTCAAGTCCTGATCTTAAGCGAGATGCACGGCCTGTTGCTGCTAGGCACACTCTTCTGCCGAGATAGCAGCTATTTCTACTAAACTGTTGGAAGTGCCAACAGTAACACAGCATGTTGCCCAGAGGTCAAGCTGTCATGCTAAAAGATCATCATCACAAGAAGACCCTGTATCAATGAATGTGCTTGCTCTCCCGTCGATGGATGTTGAGCTCCGATGATCCCTACGCTTCTTCAAGACAGGAGCCCTTTCCTCTTTCTTTGTCCGGGAGACCTCGCTGTGCGATGGGGGTTTGGGTTTGGGTTGGGTTGGGACTCGTTCTCCTGTTGAGCCTGGACCCTTCATTTTATGTCATTCGTCCTTCTTGAGCACGTTCTCCGTCTCGCTCATCTCAGCACCATGCGTTCTTCCAAATTAAACATATTGGTGACATCTCGCAGATTGCTGAGCTGTCAGTTAATCTGTCATCATCAGGCTCGCACAAGTCTTCGTCAACCTTCCGACTTACCTGATTCCTATTCCTTACTGCCAGAAAGCGCCCAGGAACAGGGGGTTGAATGGACTTTTCCCATGCTAGT
Source organism: Cantharellus anzutake (assembly GCF_015039405.1). NCBI lineage: Eukaryota > Fungi > Basidiomycota > Agaricomycetes > Cantharellales > Hydnaceae > Cantharellus > Cantharellus anzutake. Next base: position 14,238 of record NW_024067236.1, read on the forward strand.
TGCAAGGTGTAAATTGGCCCTCCTGACACTGTCCTGTTCAGTGGTTCAAATCCACTCAGCAAGTTGGCCTGTTTGATGTTTGCTCGCTGGATTTGATGTTTTAACCCTGCGAATCTACAAGGCCCAATCGCTGGTGGGTCGCAGCTTAGGTTTGATCAGCATTCCCGTGCTGCTGCAGAGTCTCGTTTGAGAATCGTGGGGTTTTCTTTCGCTTTTCTCTGCAGGCCCCATTTGCCAATGGCCAACCTAGAGAACGACACCGATGCATCAGACTACGACTTCCCTTTCAACGACTTTCTGCTCCATGTGTTTACCTCATTCATCGTGAGAATTGTTTTTAGCTGAAGGGGAGGGTGGATGATTAATTAATTCGCTTAATATGTGCATGTGCACTGCGGCCCTAATGTGTGGTCTGGGATTCCGACCACTTTGTTCTACTGTCGCCGCATGTAGAAAAGGACTAACCTTGCACCACGGTCTTGATACTTCTTTAACTATCGGCTTTAAGTATACTGCACGGACCCAGGCATTTCACGACTCAATCCAATATCCATCTCTGTTCATATTCCGCGTCGCAACATGCACATCAACCATTTGAACAGCAATTTCGCCTCGTGAGCTCATAAATGGACTCGAGTTAGTCAGACGCTGATGTCTTAGGAGTATTTGACAGTGAAAATACCTGCCTTTGTCACGTCGATACCCATTCTTTAGTGCAGTTCAAATGTGCTCACAGGGGTCCGACTGTCAGTGCAATTGCACTGGGGACTATCCATCGACGGTAGACATTGCGACGTGGTGCCTTTGTTACTGTAGAAGAACTCCCACGTCTTCGTTGGTGAATGCAAAATCTCGATGCTACGAGGATTTACCACTGTTTACAGCTGTTTGAACCTGCGTCTTCGGCTGAGTTTTCCAACACTCGACTTGCCTCTTTTGGTAAAGGCATTGTTGCAGGGGACAAGATTTCCTTAATTGGAAGAATCGTTCTTCAACGCCTTTGAGTCGGACCTCACTACAGTGCTCTGCTCCGTTTCTTCATATTGAATTAGTATTCGAGCTAAATGCCTTTATCTTGCATACCTTGATGAGTGATGCTACTGATGACCACATGTTGCTCTCACGTCGTTGGGCGACCTCGTCATATGAACTACTATTTAAGCCAGTGATGTTGCTGGGACTTGCGGTCCACGATCAGAGTCCCTCTCACCCTCTAGGGATTTAAACGTTGCTCTCCTTCAGATCTCAATTAATTTCCTAATGATATTCCCCGTGAATGTGATATCCTGTGGGTTGCTTGTGCTATCCTGCTTTCAACTGGCTGCTATTGCTGGGCCCATCAATCATTTTGAGAGAAGTATTATGTAATTCTCACAAACTTTTAAACTCGTTAATCGCTGACGTTGTCTTGTAGCAACTCCGCTGGAACTCCTCGGTGAGTGGCGGCACATTCATTCGGAAATACTTCTGTAGCTCAAGATATATCCTTTGCAATAGTGCTATTAATTATGCTAAACGTATGTCTTACGTTAGTAGTCAACCGTTCACCTGAAGTTGATATTTCTTCCCCGTAGAAAATGCACTTCAAGCTCAAATGCTTAACGGAGCATTCCAGACCATTGATTCCCAGTATGTACTTTATTACCCTCACTCTCCTCGGACACTCCAATCACTAGGCTGTCCCCAGGACCGCATGCAACCGGCCTTCAACTGTTTGTGTCAATAACAATATCGCGCTCTGTTCCTCGCGAGATCTCTTTGACACGATAGTACCATGCACCCAAGGCACCAAGTGCTTTGCATTGCCCCTAAAGGATCCGTCCATCCTGGGGACTGAGATACTCTGTGTCACGCCGGACGAAGCAGCTCAGAGGTTCCAGGATGCACTCGCAGGCCAATGACGGGAATACGTGGATGGCAGGACCTCCACCACGGCTGGGAACAAGATTTCATATTTGCATTTGGGACTTTTGTCTTTGCTGCTGTCTTTACGTGAACGTGTATAAATATGTATATTTTAATTTTTAATGTGCGTCCCTCATCTTTCAGTGCGGCCGAATGTATTTCCCAGTGGCCACGGGCATCTCAACGATTTGGGCGCCATCCCTTGTGCCCGACCGATACATTGTCTGAATTCAAAAGCGGAAGTGGATATGCACATATCATCCCTACCACCATCCAGCAAAGTGGTTCATCCGTCATACACCCCTAGCAGCGCAGGCGAGACCCAGCACTCAAACTGGCTAGTCGTAGACGGAGACAGAGCCCCTGGCCCGTAGGTTGATAGAGTTGACAGTTCTGAGAACAGTCGAAGGGGTCTCGTGTAACAAAGCTTACCTCTCTCCGCTGGTGGAAGGTACTGAATCTTCCCTGGATGGGGTAGGCAAATTTGCTGGGGACGCAAGCTTGACGTAGATATCGCGTTGCGTACTCACGCGTACCCTGACCGGCAAGCTCTGTGGCCATTCGCGAGCCAGAATCGCAGGTGTGATATGGTCAGTAATGTGAGGTGCGTATATTATACCTTGAAGGACCGTAGGGATACAAGACAATGCGATAAAGAATAAAGATGCTCATGTCTTTAACCAGAAGAAGCCTTGACTATGACTTCCCTGCATTGGCAGTGGCAGCTTTAGCAGCCGCCAGCCTCTTCGATCGAATCGTAGGGGCGGGCCTTTCCTTTCCATCTTTGTCTTTGGTCTTTGAAGAGGCGGCGTTCGCCTTTGAGGGTCCATTTGGGAAGGCAGGGAGTTTTGATAAGTCGTCACCAGCAAAACCAGGTATTCGAATCTGATGGTGACGTTCTGCAACACAAGGTAAGATTAGAACACCATGAAGATAGTAGGAGGTGCCCACACCTAAATGTAACTGCAAATCTTTGACATCAAGAGAGTCAGACGAACGATGACGAGCTAACCGCGATGAGAAATTGGTGACAGAATCCAGGAATTCCGACGCAACATCCAAAAGGGCCTAATGTTGGGCAGATGATGCGATGCAACGAAATTTGAGTGATAGGCGCACTAGTGTGAGTAAAGAAAACATCACATACATCTTCTGCTTCTAAATCAAGGCGTGCGTACGGATCCACGCTTGCAACGAGGTCGCGAATTGCCTGGCGCATATGTTGCTCGGCTACAGCGTCTGTCTTCAAGCCCACGCCAATGATATTCGATGGAGTACCAGTAGGGAGAGGGCCGGGGACACCTGGGTTTGCAGATGTTGATGTCGATCCAGAAGTGGGCGTGAATACCGTTGAAGTTGGTGTAAAAGCCGTGGTAGGGTAAGCCGCTGGGCGATTGCGATCAAGTTGGCGTAGAGCATGGGAATGGGTTGAGGCCGTCGGAAACGTCGCTCCAAAGCCATCGTTAATGCACTTACTAGCTGGGCGAGTGGGGGTGGGGACTGTTGGAGAATTAACAGTAGTACTTTTGGCAGCCATCGTTAGGATTTTGAACCACGTGATTTTGGCGAGGACGCTGGTCTGGAACCTGGTTGAGGATTTCTCCATTACTGTACCCACACGACCACGACCAATTACCGGCTTCTCCTTGTGACGTGTGACAAGCAACCGGAAGAGGTGGCAAGGTTGGTGTGACACCAGCCACAGTGGCGCTGGAAATGTCTAACTAGCAAATTATGCATTTTACATAGGGCTCCTAGCGGATCGGATAACACTCGGATATCCGCAGATTTATCCGAAAATCCGCGGATGCGGATTTGGCTTTTGACAGGATAATATCCGCGGTTTCTAATCCGCGGATCTATTGTCGCTACTGTTCTAGATATCCCTCCTATGTTTCTATATTTTTTTCCAATTTTTTCAAGTCTTATTTGACCACCCAGGCCTGTTATACCCAAATTAGGCATTTGACCTCCAAGTTTTCCACCATTCTCCCCATATTTCCATCAGTTCTCCACCAATATGGACAAATTTGGGATTATTAGAAAGCTCTCGTCAAGGACAATTCTGACGAAATGCAACTTTGGAACATTTTATCTACAATCCGCGGATTTCTAACCGCCGGATACGGATTTTATTTCAAACCTCTAAAAATCCGCGGATTCTGATCCCAATCCGATCCGCTAGGAGCCATAATTTTACACCAAAAAACTACTTCCTTGCAGACGGCTTTTGTTTTCATTGAATTTAATTCAATTTCACACAGCCACTTAGGCGCCAAAAACAAAATGGTGTGACAAGGATCATTCAACCGGAACGTCAGTGTGATGCGTGACCAGTAATTGGTCGTGTGGGTACAGTAAGTATACCGCGTTGCAGTTCCACTCCAATATTAGATGGTGGAATCGAATGATCCATGCACGCTCGGCTACAGACGAGCCACTATTGCCAAGCGAATTCCATCTCGGAACCGTAAAAAACTCGGCATTACATATTAATAACGTAGAAGTGCGAAAGTGGAATCGTCATAACTCGGGGTTAAGGTCTGAAAACCTTAAAGAGCGAGAAACAAGCTGAAACACAGCTGCAGGTTCGCCTGATCTTGTTCTCTTGCAAAACCGAAAAACTCAGCATGTCACCAGCTTTGTTGGACGATATCTTCCTCTTGATCAAACTCGTCCTATGGGCAAGCATAAGACTGCTACGTGGATTCATAACTGGGAAATTCATTCCCACCTCGATATTCCGATCCATATTTGTGAACGCATGGGACGTCAGCTTATTCTTGGTCAACCTCGTTTCGCCAGATCTTAAGCCCAATGAGGTGTACAAGCCAGGCATGCCAGGATACGGAGGTATTTGGCCACAGTACATCAAGCCCGATCCCCAGAAAGATTCTCGCAGCCCTTGCCCTGGGTTGAGTAAATGACTAACACCAATTGTCCTTGAATTTCAATGCATTACTCACTTGAATAACCGCAGATACTTTGGCTAATCACGGTATTTTGCCTCGGGATGGCAGGAACCTCACGGCCAACATGGTGATTAAGGCTCTCTGTGACACCTGGAACGTCTCCAAGCCCATGGCGACAAACGGTCTAGACACCGTAACTTTAAGCCTGCTCAAACGCGACACTTTCGACTTGAGGTAAGCTGTACGGAATTAATAGAGCATAATTTGACGCAATCATCTATGGAACAGTGATCTCTTATGCCACAATATGGTCGAGCATGACGGAAGCTTGACTCGTGAGTCACCATCCACTGGCAGCTGCAATATGAGCGCTTTCCGTTTCTGACATACGCCTTCCCATCAGGCGAAGATGCCTACTTTGAGCCTTACCAAGGTGTTCCTTCTGCATCCCTTATCAGCAAGCTCCTCGCCTTGGCCACGGGACCCGCGTCGCCAGAGAAACCAGAAGGTTACCTCACCCCTTCCGACATTTCACGCCACACATCCCTCCGTTGGTCTGAGTCCCAGCGCCGAAATCCACAATTCTACCTCAATGCAACGCACAAACTCTTCACGTGTCAAAATGGGGCACTGCTTCATGATATCTTTGGCGGTGACGTTAAAAGTTGCAGGGTCCTTTTGGAAGAAGAGCGAATTCCCAATGGCTTCGTTTCGTTGTAAGTCTTTGCTCGCTATTACTACCCGCATTCCTTAGGGTTGGCGAAGGAAGCTGATAAGTTATTTCCCGGATTCAGCACGAGGAGACGGATGGGAGCGACATGGACTGAAACCTACCTGCGCGTAGCTGAGATTGGTTTGGGTATATCTCAAATTCCATGATCCTAGACCTTTTTTCCATTGCCATCTTGAAGTCTCGATTTTCGTTTCATTGCAGTCTCAAATGAAGCTTGTTCATTCTATCTCACACAAATTGCAAAATAGTCATTTGTGCGTCGAGATTACTCTCCGTTGATTCCGCTGACCGAATATTAGTGGCGCTTGTGACATGAATGAGGATGACTGCTGATATGGTATATATAAATATGCATGTTGTAGATCGAATGATGCAAATCTCCGCGAACATTAATGTGCCAAAATCGAGCACAAAAAAAAAGCCATGGGCTGTTTCGAGTTGATGGGGCTAAGGGTACATTCGCCTTTCAGCCTTGATCGATTCCCCCCGACATCGACGCACTATACAACATAATATAGTTATTACTCACATCCCATCGCTGGCCCAGCGAGTTGCTATCGAGTCCTCACTTACACTTACGCAAAATTATGTAAAGACCTTAATGACAATGCTCTCTTTCGATCGGTTGGTGTTAGTGCTGGTGATTCGTATGAGATTATGATCCAAGGGATTTTTTAAGCAACGGGTGAGTTTCCTAACAATTAAGGGAATAATTCCGGTGTGGTCCTCATACTTGGCCCCCCTGCATGATAGTTCGTCGGTGTCACTAACCAGAGCGCTATGGGTGCGATGTGAGATATGTACATGATTATGAAAAACAACCCAGTCCTAAAGATAACAAGTCCTTAATTTGAGAACGCTCTGTTTTATCTATCGACATTGACGCTCTTAGTTTGGGGTCGAAGAAAAAGAGAGAGGCGGCAGAAAGGGAAACTAAAACGAAGAAAACTGTGGCACTCAGGATCCCCATGTAGTCCTCTACCATGGTACTAACTGAGTGGTACTCGGCTTAACTTCGCAGATCGGACAGGATGCGGTGCTTTCCGAGTCCTATGGCCGCAGATGGCATAATCCGTATCCCCACGTCTGATGAATATTTATGCTGTTGACGGACAAAGGCGATTGAAAAGCATGTATATAGGTCAACGGTTCTCTCTCTCCCCAGCTGCTCGTTCCAATTTTAACCCTCCTTCGTCTCAGCTGTCCCGAGGACCGCACCCACGCTCCATTGACAACGGACTGCCACAAGTGGCCTAGATATTCATCAGAGGTGGGCGTATAGACTATGCCATCTGCGGCCATAGGACTTGGAAAGCACCGCATCCCGTCTGATCTGCGAAGTTAAGCCGAGTACCGCTTAGTTAGTACCATAGTAGGGGACTACATGGGAATCCTGAGTGCCGCAGTTTTTTCGTTTTCGTTTTCGTTTCCCTTTTTGCCACTTCTCTTTTCTTCCCAAACTAAGAGCGTCAATGCAGTCAATGACAGATGAATAGAGCGTTCCCAAATTAATGACTTGTACGAACCAATCTGATTGGTCACCCATGCTATCTAATCACTGGTTACCCACCCAGCTGACACAATGCAGCCTCTCATGAATATTGTGAACTTGTACATCATTGGAGTCGTCTCCGCGATCGGAGATCGATTCTTCTAGTAACCGGATCCTTCCGTCGGATCCTGCTGTATGTCCCATTACCTCGCGCAAGTATTCTTCTGAACGGTATCAGAGTCTTGTGAAGTCCGAGCACTGAAAGAGGCTTTCCCCCCTCTGTTTCACATTATCTTCACTCGCCTCACTCAGGCCCGGTGGTGTCTATGTACTACACAACAAAGCATCACTGTATGTTCGCTCTACGCTGTACATGCAAAGCCAGTTCTTGAAATGCAATCCGTTCTTCAGTGCATGCATGCAGTGCAGGTTTTTTTTTTGCAAAGCAAGGCAAGCAATCTAGTATGACGAGATTTATTGGAGCGTGAAGGTGTAAAATGGTCACAGTGGGCAGTTTATCAATCTATTTTGAATGAGCTTGTTCTCGGTGGTGATCAAGCTTCCATTGTGGAGTTGGTGTTCGTGACCGTTTATGTTGATGATCGATATGCCCAGTTCAATTTCATTGTAATTATTAGGGAACTACATTCACCGCTGGAATGCCATACAGAACATCGTCCAGAGGTTAAAGTCCGGGGTCGAAATGGAAGTGAAGGACGGATGAAAACCCGGGGGGCCTGCCACTTGGACTGACAGTGGTCTCAAACGGTGCAAGGCGTAGTATTTTCAGACGTAAACATTGATTTCGTGATGAGTAATAGGCAAAGTGGATGTTGAGGAGGCCGGCACTGACGCGTGGCCGTCCAATAGGTAGATGAGGCCGATGTGTAGGCAGCATGCAAGATTTGCGCCCGACGTGCGATGTCAAGCCGTCAAAGTCCACCTAAGGCGAGACGACCAATCGGAGCGTAGCTCGCGCTTTTAGGATATGTAGAGGTTCCAATTTATCCGCGAACTCCCGCCTATTCAGTGCTACTTCAAGCGAACTTTATGTTTCAATGGCTTTCCCCCGCACGGCCGTCTCCCTTCCGTCTGATGATCTGTTCAATGGGCAGCCTTCCCTCCAGCAAGCTTACGAGCGCCTCCGAACCTACGAGACCACGCATTCCACAAAGCCGCTTCCTGCTCGCTGGCTTGGCCATCTTTTGCGAGAAGTGCCTGTGAAAGACGCTCTTGCTAGAGAGATAACATCCTGTAAAGACGACACCGCTATCCAAGACTTATCGGATCTATATAGAGATCTTCTCCTAAGGTTATGTGAGCTGAATCCTCAGCTGCACTGGCACAGCCCTTGACCCATGTGTTAGTTAAACCCCAGGAAGGGCCAACGCCTGATCCATCGGACCCCTCAAGTCGCCCCTCTGATGTAATAGCGACGAACGCGATTCTGCATGATCGCGTCCCTCAAGACCATGGCGCGGCAAAGTGTCTGGTAACGCAATTATTTCGGTCTTGTTGCAAATGTTGACACGATATACTACAGGCACTTAAGCGTGATGGCGGGCGCTCGATCAGTGGGCAGTACGACATTAGCATCGAAGATATACCAAAGGGATCCACGTGCACGTGGACCAATGCCGCGCACATCATCCCATTTGTCGTCAATTCTAATCGGGATCAAGAAAAGAATACAGGAAAGGGGGGGGAAACCGACCCCAACGTACGCCTACTTCCCACCAACATAAGTACATTGATAAATGATATCATAACCATCTAGCTCAATTGGTCTGCTGGAGTATTGGCAGTATTAAGTCGCGTTGGAGGCATTGTCCCCGAGGAGATTCGTGGAGAGAAAATCAACCGTCTATCAAACATCATCACGATGAACGCTGAACACCACATTGCATTCGATCGCCTGGCTTGGTGGCTGGAGCCGGCAAATAGTGGTGTAAGTACTTGCTACCTGAGATCGTTCCATCTTACTCAATGTCTTGCACCCGCTCAGGAACCCAACCACTATGTTGTCCGCCGTATCCGCCCCAATCTTAGTCTCCTTCCGGACGAGGTTCGCTTTACTTCCACTGACCCTTGGCTGGAGCTTCCCGATCCTAAATTCATCGCTATCCATGCGGCTTGTTGCCGTGCAGCCCATCTTTCCGCGGCGGTGGAGGCTATTGACAAAATCTACGATGCATTTAATGAGACTCGTGTTCTGGCAGATAACGGCTCTTCTGCAGAGTTGCTAGAGTTTTCATTGTCAAAGCTTGTTGTATCCGCGAGCTGAATGTGCTCCTGGTAATCGCCAGAAATTGAACTGTACATCCATCGAGCGTTGCGGGAGGTAAGGGAACCGCTCTAGAAAAGTCGTGACGGGCGCACGAACCTATGGGAGAAAAGATACAGCATACTCGAACTGTAAGACGAACTCGAATATTTCTTATTCAGTGTTCCCTGTAACACTCCTGCATAACCCGCAATCGCAGAAAAATGGCAACATCTATTGCATTGCCGTCATCTGTAGCTACCAAGTACACCTGACTATACCCCAAGGCCATGCCTTTTCATATCGCATATAATAGGCTGCATTATAATATACCACATGAGTGGGGTGGCTAAAGAGTGGACACGCTACCAACACGAAAATTAAATTTCATGGATGTCGGACAAGGATAGGCTAGAGCGCTCAAGTCGCAAGCATGAGTAAAGGTGAACGACATCTATACGTGATAGAACACAGCAGCACAAGTCACGTTAGAGCACACAGTGCGAGGTTGCTACAAAGATGACAGCCCCAATGGCAGCCAGTGTACTCCAATACTTGGACCTGCTTCCCCCCAGGAGGGCAACCGCAGCACCAGTAGTATCGCTGGGCGATACAGTAGACGTTCCAATCGTGGGTGTGGGCACCGAATTTCTACCGAGTTCACGGGCTGCTGAGGAGAGCTGCGCAAAGCCTACCGATGGAGGGTCGTACTTGAACACAGACATGACGTTCTTCTACGGAGTTGAACGCAACACCCATGAAATCAGCATTTCAGCCTCGCATCATAAATGAAGGAAGTAAAGTAGAGAGTAAACATACAAGGAATGTATCGCCGATGATCCAAGGGGGTGACGATCCAGTTGGATCGATCTCAAAAAAGGCTCCGAGACAGTCCGAGTTCGAAATTTGCTGCAGTTGGAAATCGGCGGGAGACATCGACCAATCCTTCCCACCTCCAAACGCAAACGTCACATTGACGGGCGTACTGCATGCTGCAGGAAACGTCAATCGTGAAGAGGGGGGGATGCTGAAGAGCGGGAACGCACGATAAATCCAATATCCTTGGTAAGAGTCCGATCCTCGGGTGGAACCTGGAATTTGGCTGAATATGTTTGCAATGTCACTTGGCGGACCTCCGACGAGCGTTGTACCAGTGTCGATAGCCGCCGATACAGTTTTGTTCAAGACTGAATTTCCTTGCACCTTTATCGCTATGCATGAAGCATGATTATCATCAGCGAACAAGGAAGATGACTAGGACTATAGTCGAAGGCAGTCGAGGATGAATGAGAGATGACTCACAAGTGAGATCAATTAGCCAATACGTCGGATCCCCATTGATATTCGTGTACTCGATATCACCCGTGTACAGCGATGAATTCAAATAGCCCATAGTGAAAACACCCCCTGGTTCAAGCCTCTGCGCTGTGGGGTCATCCAGAAACCTAAAACACAACACACCCTATGTCATTCACGAAACAATAATCAGAATGGGAAAAAAAGTGAATCCACATACCTTGTAAGGACGAATGACATAAGGGGACTCGTCCAGCTTCCACCAGCCACTAGCGCCTGCCAAAATGGTGTACTTCCCGATGCAGCAAGTGACCTCCACGCAAGACCCATCAGTCCTGATATCGGACTAGATAGCAAGTCTTTCGAGATTTGGTTGCATAAAGCTGCAACAAATATCACAAGATATATTGTGAGATTCAACCCCCAAAAATGGCTGTCCAGGTACTGCGAAGATAACAAAACACTCACCAAAAACCTGCTTAGGGTTCGAGAAACCGGCCATTTGAACGCTGTCCTGAACAAGATGTCCCCTCGCGGCGCCCGATCCGTATGTAACGGAAAATGGGGTTGTAATGTTCTTCAATGTAGAAGAGTTCGAGGATGAAAATGTTGAGAGACCGTCGCAACCTATCTGACACTTCGAATCGGCTAGCCAAAGGTCACTGCTTCCACTAAGAAACCAACATGATGGGGTGTACAAGACATGTATAGGATTGCTCACGTATCAAGAATGACATTGTATGAAGCCGGTGGAGTACCAATCGCCACCGAACCAAAATATGATGTATCTCGGTCCTATTCACACCAGAGGTGGTTACATTAGGATGGCTAGACATGGGACCAAATTATCGGCGAAACGCACGATGTTGACAAGGAGATTCAAGCCTTCGGCACGCTTGGAAGTTGAACCATCCGAATGAGCCAAGCCATACTTGGATCTCAGTCGAGCGCCTTGTTCAGCAGCCCATGCCCCTACTTCGGGCTCCGCATTGAAACGTCTTGGTGCACGATGAGCAAGAGGTATAGTGAGTTCCCGTTGGACAGAACCATGTGTAGGATGACAAGTAATAGATTCGAGCAAGAGCAAGCATGAGAGTAGTGAGGATGACAGGGAGAGCGACGATAGGTAAAGCATAATCCACAAAGAGCAGACTGGCTGCGTTTCCCTCTTGGGCAGAGTCCAGTAGATCAAGTGCGGTATGCAATGCTAAGAGGTGGACCAGCGAAAGAGAGGGAGAGTGAATGATTTTTCCCAGACGTCATGGCTACATATAAAGGGAACGGCAGGTGTTTAAGTCTGAAATATTTCAGGGCAGGAGAACTGTGATAGGCAAAGGAGAAACAGGCCAAGACGCGACCGATGAATGCATCGGTAATTCCCGGTGCAATCAGCGACAAAACAACACTTGTGTTCAGACGTTTCGGCTGCTTTTATAGGGCAATCATTCCAGGCCCGACTTTAGAGTGGTTTTGGACACAGGGAGTGGAGGGATGTCCCTCTGATGATATTCGAGTCTGTGTTCATTGGATGTGAGAGACGCCCAAGCTTTTGCTCCAAGACAAACCAAGTGACGGCCTGAATGATCATTCGTCTCGGGGTCTTGGATTCATATGTTGTTAACTCCGTGCCATCCGGCTGTCAGCGACCAGCACGGCGGTGAAATCAGTTTCTCAGTTACCTTCTTCCTGGACCGGGGGCCGTCGGACACTTATGCTACATGCAAAACGACATGTCTCCTTTGCCACACAACGCACGACAAGCCAGATGAGATGTCGATGCATGGAAAGGGCGCCCCAAGATATCATCGTCTCGTCAATGGAGCCGGTCTCAACTCTGACCCCGGAGGGGCTAGCCGTTTTAACTCAGACGTTTTCACTCATGCACTTTCCTTTCTTCTTGCCCTTGGGCCGCTGCATCCTGTTTTGGATCGTTCTGCTAAGTGACATCCTACGTCGGTCTATCATCATAGCGTGGTTCCGCCGTGTCGGGGTTTGGCCCCGGTCAGGCCGGCAGGTGATGCCACTACCTCCTCGGCAGGCCGAATCAACCTCCCATGACTTCGTCAACAACAATGCCCGGTCTATTCGCTCTAGTGGATCTGCCAATAGACAGTGGTCAATTATCAAGAGGCACGCGTGCAGTGGCCGCCCGACAAACTACCTACCGTCATCATCGTGATGGTTACTTGGAAAGCTTGACAATCAGGTTCCTGGTCCCCAATGAGGTCAGCCATTGCGGCTACCTTGTTGACAATAACTCGGAGGGTATCAGAGCACTGACAGCAGGTTGTACTTGTCGCACATTCGCACGTGGTAGAGTCAGGGTAGTTATCGGTGCATCAAGCGGTGTCTTCATGCGTCTCGTTGTAGAACTTGGTCCTTACTGCGTGCGCTGGTGGAACGCTTGACTGAGGATTCCGTCATTGTCGCTCGAAAAAAGTCCCTAATTGAGTCCAGGCGGGCCTTGATTTGACGCACGTGTAGAAAATTTAGGAATTTAGAAATTAAAAAATGGCAGAGTAAATGATGAGGTGGTCATACATATCTCTTTATTCCCGCTATCCCGTATCGAGCTTTTGACTGCGCAGTCCATTTTTTGCGGTTGAAATCGATGCAGTGATGTTTCATTTAGTTGTAAAGCGCCATTGCGAAATTCTAATTCGACGAAAACGCCATATATCTTAACAAACCTTCATAACAGTATACGCTGTGTGGAAGGTGCGAGACTTGCAATTTTAGCCTTATGCTCACCTCAAGTCGTGTTGTCCTTAGTCTCTGAGCTTCAACCACCCCCGATTACTATACTCATATTCAACAAGACTCCTTTGGATGTCCGTGACAAGCGAATGAGAGTCCCCACCAATGGCCTCAGGGAAATGAACGGCCGTTAATCAAGCGAGTTGATTTGTTACGGATAATTTGGGTACCATGCTTCCTCATGCATATTAGCATGTCCTGGTGGCGCACGCCAGGTGGCTTCTAATCTATTATTGATGTCGGGCTCATGTCTTATATTTATCAAGCCAAAACATTCTTGTAGGATGTAACGCTCCTTGTTGTCTGTAACACTAGCTTTGTGATTCGCTCTCTTTGATTGTGAAATGTTGTAAATACATAAAATCGTAGGGTGAGCCAGGAAGGACCCAAACCTCGCCCCATCGTACATAGAGCTCTACACGAGGCTAGCGTGGACGGCTGAGGCGCCGCTCACATAGGAAGAAGAAGCGAAAGGAAATTGCACATTCCGCAAACAGCGCTAAACCCTTCAAGCAGACCCGACGCCGCCAGCGAATTTCGACCGGCCATGCAGCCATCAGGTCTCAGGAGATTGCAAAAAGAGCCAGGAAATGCAGCAGAGAGAAGTAAGGCCGTCATCGGAGGTCCGCCTTAGTGATATAACGCGGCAGTACAGCTATCCCTACTAGTTACGTCGTAACGCACATGAGGGGAGCATCAATACAGGATGAGAAATTTGTCGGTGTGTAGTTTCTAAAGTGTGATCCGGGTCTAAAGAATGAAAGGACTGAGAAAACTCTTGGGACCAAGCAACGATAAACAGATCGAGTTCTAGTCTGTTTCCCCAACTGTTCGATAAATGTAGTCACGCAGATCAGTGGCGCTCTGCCGGCCGCGGCGACGCATTCCAGTTGCTAAATTGTATCATTCTTGGTGCTTATTTCTGGCATTCTAAATTACCTATATCTATCTGGTACTCATTCCACCAGAGTCTTGTGTTCCCGCAGCGCCTGGTTCTCCAGATCAGTCAGCCTCACCCAGAGTCGATTTCGCCATGAGTGCCGAGATTTAGTTTGTCGACCATACACCGCCGTACACTTGACTCGCGCGTCTCATCTAAAATACAACAGCTACTGCCCAATCAATTAGTCATGCGGAACAACTTGAACCCACGGGCCATTTCCCACTTCCGGGATATCTCCATCTAACTAGTATCTTCGTCTTGGGAATGGATCTCAAGAAATGGATTCATGCAGAACCCACGTCTTGCCAGGGTCGGTACAGAGAAGTAAGGCCAAAAAGGTTTTGTGCTTATCTACGTCACCAGTCGAATGGGCGGATATCCTGACGATTGATATGGGGTTATATGACGATGAAGCCAGGTACGTTCCTGCAGGCCACTGTTAAGCGGATCCATGCTACATATTTGGGCCAGACGATCCGAGCTTGTGCTCACTCTGTTGAAAGCTTTACGCGAACATGGTTTCTTCTACGTCATCAATCATGGTATCTCGCCTGGTACGTACGCAGCGTGTATGGCTGAGACTGCCGCCGCTCTTGACCTATGAAGTCTTCCAGAAACAATCCAGTCTCAGTTCGACCTAGCGCAGGCGACGTTTGATAGCGTTCCTCAAGAAGAAAAGAGTAGGTCGAAGCGACCGTCAGGCCTTTCACTTATCTAACAGTTCCCGTAGAAAAGTACGAGGCACAACCGGCAGAAACTGGCTCCTTTCGGGGATATAAAGTAAGGAGAGTCACGTTTAGATTGTACCAGCCACGAGGATTTATATGAAATTTTAAGACATTGGACGATCCGATGGTGAGATGGAAGTGTCATTAACTGGCTACGTTGTCGATCTAAGAAAGAATGATAAAGATCAAAGATGCCGGATTGAACCAGGCCGAGTGGTATAACTTGGATCTGCATGGGTAATGTCGTGTTCGCCTCTTTCACTCAGTATTCAGCATTGACCGTTTTGAAGCATATACCCGCCAGAGAGTCATCCAAGCATTCTTCGGCCTCACCTGAAGGAAGTCGAGGAGTTCCTAAAGGCTCGTAATTGGAACGCTTGTAGGGAAGCGTCTAACCCTCAAACGTTTTAGACAGTCCACCACACTGTGCTGAAGCGTGTCATGGCCTTAATTTCCCTTGCCCTAGAGCTTCCGGAGCAATTCCTCTGGACGCAGTTTGATCGAGAAGCGGAATCCGAACGTGATGTCGGCCGATCTCATTCGTCCTCCACAACTCTGCCCTTCACGCTGATCTGATACAGTGTCTGAAGTACACGATGTATCACCCTATGACTTCCGCAGTTTCAAAATCCTGTGACGGGATATTCTTGCAAGGGCACACGGACATCAATCATATCACAACCTTATTCTCACAGCCTATTGCTGGGCTGCAAGTCTTAATGCCTGATAAACGATGGAAATGGGTCAAGGTATGCTTCAAATTCACCAACATTGTCAAATCCTGAAGTGCTCTAACCCCAGCATCGAGATAATGCGATTGTTATGAACGTCGGTGATCAGCTGGCATTCCAATCAGGGGGCATATTCAGGGCTGCGATGCATCGAGGTTTGTATTGCGCCGTCCTGAACCACATTCGTAAATTAAATGCACCTATTATCAAGTCGTTCAGCCTCCGGAAGACCAAGTTCGTCAGCGCCGACTTGGCCTATTTCATTTTTCCAGGGCATTTCCAGGTATTTCGCTCCAGCCAATCAAGGAATCGCCTCTTGTTCAGCGTGAAGGAAACCCCATTTTTCCTTCGGAACGGGAAGCTCCTACTACTGACGGATGGGAAGCCGCGCGACTGAGAAGCTATGGTCGGGTGGAGCTCGTTCGCGGGGAGGAATACGATGTTTCTTTTGTCGACGGCATTGAGGTTAGGTGGTATAACTAGGAGAATATACATCTCTCGGCGCTAAAATGTAATCCAGTTGTGGCTCGGTTTTAATTTTCCCACGCCTTCTGTCCAAACCCATCCACAACTTTCTCCCGGTTTAAAGGGCAATGAGCCTGCTCATTACTATCTTCTTGTTAGTTCTCTTTACTGAGATTGTGGGGTGGATTGGGAAACCTCTGCTACTCAGTATAGTATGTCGTGTAGCACATTCTGCGCTGCCTGCTTGCAACACGTTGACTCCTGCCCATGCCGCCTACTCCCCCTAAATCCGTTCTTTAGATAGCTGCTATTTATGCTCGAACAATCAACGCCGGTGCAACAAGAAGGCTCCAGGACCTCAAAAAGTCGATATTGGAAGACCAAAAGCAACTAGCGCAGACGAGCTCCCAGGACGAATTTGCGAAATGGGCGAGATTAAAACGGAAAGTTGATAAGGGATTGTCGGATCTAGAAAAACTGAGTACGTTCCACCGGTTTATCGTTCTCTCGCCCTGTCGTATACAAAGTTCCGTCCAATGCATAGACTCTGAACAAAATGTTAAACAAACCGCACTCTCGCTAAAATCCAACGTTGCCCTTTGGGTCTTGACCAGTGGTCTACAACTTGCTATCACCTGGTGGTATCGGAGAGAAGCTGTCTTTTACCTCCCAAGAGGATGGTTTACCCCTATTGAATGGTGGTTGGCACTGCCGTTCGCCCCAAAGGGTGTGTATGCCACAAACTTCTTTTATTTCGTATTCAAAATGTGCCTAGGCTCTGTCAGTTGCGGCGCATGGCAAATGGTTTGTCGGAGGTCAATAAAGCTATTTGGGAGAGTATTCGGAGACTTGGTGCAGCTGAGTTCGTAGTTTGTATATCTGGTTCAGTCGAGGACTGAACTCATTCTGCAGTTTGGCCGGAGCGTCCCACAAAAATTAAGACTGAATGAGCGCTTACGACGGTGTATATCCATGCGATATCCTACCTCCATCACATACTGCATTCATACTCCACAAACAGTTTAATTTTTTCCGGATTTCTTAGCTACATTTCATTCAACTTCTGAGGTTTTGGGCAGTGCGTAAAGACAATAAATTACGGGGTACAAAGGTTACATTATACTGAGTGCAGTTGTCACCTTCTAAAAGCAATGATGCGCCGGTGTGACTAAACACCAGAGGCAGAGACCCGTAGTCCCTCAAGCTTTTTCAGCACCTCGCCAACCGTCCTATCCAGTTCTCCTGCAATCGCCGCCTGACGCGCAGCGGGAAGCATTGCAAAGCGCTCGCAAAGATCGCCATCTACAACGGCCTTCACAGGAGCATAATACCCGCGGTAAGCCATCTGGTCTCGCCCGAGGAGACTTAGGCCACCGCCACCTTGGCCCCCGAGACCCTCAGTGCGCATGTGCTGTTCCAGCGTCGTCATGAATTCAATGTCTTCTTTCGAAACGAAAGGAACGAGGAGCCCAATGGATCCCATCAGGCCAGTATACAGAAGAACTTCCCGGCCTCCTGGCACAAGCGCTACTCGCTGGAGGCTGGTTGGGATGTCTCCGATATGGAAATGGGCAAGAAGGATCGTCTTGTGTGGTGCGCCCATCAATATGCTCTTCTCGTGCATGATGCCAGCCCCTGTCGGGTCGTCATCCACACTGGGTGTCACGGAAGCGGGGAGTCGATTGATGAAGACATTGCCAAATTTGTCGCCACCAGCGACGGTTTCGTAATCCATCATCGTTGCTGATGTTATCCATCGAGGCTGAGTATCATCGGCGAATATCAGCAGGCGGTTCTCTGGAGGCTTGTACACGCAGTAAAACAAGGAATCTTGGGCGTCACCGACTATGATGCGGTACCCTTGTGTATTCAATGTCATGATAGCGGATGCGAAGCTCTAGGAGACGTTGTTAGCCAAACGCGTCGAGCCTGGCATTCGATGGCCTGACCTTATTCTCGCATTTGCGCAATAGCTTCTTTTTACCAATGTCATATATCCGCAAAGCTTTCCCCACTCCAGCAAGCAACCGACCGCGGAAACCAACCAAAGCGGTGGGGACGTCATCCACCTCGGTCTCATGAAGAAATTCGAGTGTCCTACCCTCGTCAAGCAATCGGTAGGTGCGGAGTACTCCGGTCGAGCAAGATCGAGGGGCCAAGAAAGTGTCTCTGGCTGTTCCGATGACGAGATGCAGCTCATTTCTTTCGTTGAACGGTAAGACTGCTAATGAGAATGCTGCCTCATTTCCCCCGAATGTAATCGGCGGTAGCGATGCCCACTACCAGAGAGTTGAACATCGGACAACAAGAGAAAGGCAAAACAACGATGAACTTGCCTGGACAGGATCAATAATTCTGAGGCACGAAGCCCATCGACCTTTTTCAACCTTTGGTCTGCCAAAGACTTCTGCTGGGAGGTTCAGTATTTCTTCATCAACTCTGACTCTTGCAGCAGCCTGTCGCATTACGTTCAGTGGCACGCTTAGTGGCGGAGCGCAAAAAGCAACTCACAAGCTCTTTTAGCTTGGCCTGCTCCGCTTCCAGGCTCAACGTTCGGTGGTCAGTCTCAATCATGTAGAATAACTTGCTGGTCGGATGTGAAATGAATCTCCTAGGGGTGTAAAGAAGCGGCATGGTACGTTCCTTCAACTTGTCCCCAAGCTTGGGGATTTGGAAAATTCTTTGAAGTGGTTGTCATCAAGAGACACCGTAGATGCACCATCACACCCACCTAAGCATATTCCCGGAAATTCCAATTAGTCCGTCAGGAGATAGTTCAGCAGAGAAGCTCCACGCGTAGTCCAAGTTTTCAAAGATGAGCGGGGTGAAGTGCAGAAGGTTTTGATAGGTATAGTTGAGCCACGAGCGGCTTGATAACGCAAGAATGCTGGGAGTACCATGTACAGGAATGCGTACAAGTTTGACTGGGCGAGTTCCAAGGAATCTGCGAGGAAAGTATTGTAAGCTTAGAGGATTCAATAAAATGCATTTCCATTTACCGTGTTCTGGTATCGGTCAGCGACCCCTGGATGGGGTCAAGCACCGTACGTAACAATACCCCGTTTACGAGACCAATGTTGACAAATGTAGTGGGCTGATTTTTATCAATGCTAGCATCCAGCATCTCAGCAATGCAGATGGAAGCTGGTTGAGCCGTGAGAGCCTAGGCGCAGATGAATCTAATTCAGCTCCCCCCAAGTACAATAGGACAACACGGACCTGCAGACTTATGGTGTCCAACGTACTCTCAGGATCGAGGGAAACGATCCGAACAGTCTGGTCCTCACACCCGACAGCCTACAGTGCACCCGCGCATTGTCAGTTTGTTTTCATTCGAGCAAAGGGACGTCCCACTAGATATGGTGTTCGCTGGCGGCCCTGTGGCACTTCAGCGATGCTCATAGTCAACACAGCACTGCCCATTGGCTTTCGATCTTGGTACTCATTCAGCTGTCCATCAAGATCTAACTCGAAGTAGACAAGTTCCGCGCTACTCAAGGCCACGACTACCTGACGCTTATTGGTCGTGGCAGCAACAATTGTGCGGCCTTGCGGGGCCTTCCATTCATTCACCCTGCGATCAGCAAGCACATGGCGTATTCCATGAGGATAGACTTGAAGCAAGGCATCCACTCCTATTTGCTGTACTGCCAGAGTTGGAGCCGAGGAAAGCAAACCAGTATCGGAGACTTCCTCTATAGTTTCGCCAACAGACAGAACCAAGGTACCGTTTACGAAAGAGAGGATAATATACGAGTCATATTGATCATCTTCTTTCAATTTTGTAGTCCAGACTGCATTTGGGATACCCGGCAAGTCCGAACTTACGCTTTCCTCTGCCTCCAGACCGTGGCGAAGCATACGGAAAGTGCTTCTAGGACCGCGGCCGCATGCAGTGAATACCTGAGGCGTTTCGCCAGCAGCTTCGAGCAGATTGGCAACACGGCCATCAATGATGGGATCCAAAGACTCAAGCTCGTCAACAAGTGCCAGGTTCTCCAGTGCGCGGGGTTTGAATGTTGCCAAAGGAAGGGGAAGCGAAGGATCCTCCATGCCAAACTTAGGATAATCAGTTGAAGTGAATTCTGTTTCCTCGTCGTCATCACCCAGCTTCTGGAACTGATACAGATGGCTATTGATATAGGGTTTTGTAAGGACGAAACAGCACGAATTACGCATGCTTACTGATTCCCAAACTCCGAGGCAACGAACAGGAAACCGGACTTCAAGATGCAGAGGCTCGAAGAAATGGGAACGGTATCAAAGTACTTTATCTTGAGAGCTTTGACCTCCTCATCCTCATGGTCAATTGTTACTTTGTACAGATCGCCCTCTTCGGAATGCAACAAAAAGAAGAAAGCTCCCTGAGGAAGACGCGTAACTTCAACGTTGATAGGTAGAGGCAGCGATCATGTTTACCTTCATTTTGTGCATGACGGCAGAAACGATAATCAAGCCCCGTTCTGGGTCTCGTAAAGGATGCAGGCGGCGTGGTATCGGGACGCGGTGTTGCTCGTGATCCATGTGGCGATATATAATATGGTCTTCACAGCAAATGAGGACACCTGAGGGACCATCAAATTTGTTTGTACTGGCAGATTGACCACCAGGTACCTGCACAAGCAGATTTGCCCTGGGGTCCGTTGGCTCACTCCACTTGCGAACGACATGGTTTAGACCCAAATCAAGTTCGTAGAAAGTGAGCATCTAAAACCCTCGTCAACAATAAATGCGTCTACAGAATATCCCACGCACCTTGTCAGTGTTATTAAACGCCTCCCCGGTCGGGTCACGATCGGATTCTGAGTAATCTACTTCCAGTGCAGCATACATTGGATTCTCAAATCCAACATCAACGGCAACAAGGTGATGAATTATAGCATGATTTTTATGTGCTTCAAGGGGCGACGAAATCGTAAGATTAGCCGCAGCATCTCGATTGAGAATGTATACGAGCTTGGCTTTCTCAACCGCTCCAATCATTACGGCCCGTCCTTTCGGATCGACAGCGAGGTATTGTCCGGGCACAATACGACGCGCCCCGGACTTCCCAAATGTTTCTTGCTGAAGCTTGTTGAAGGCGTTATTTTTGGCGTCATACTCTAGGATAACGATGCGACCAGCGTCGGAACCTATTACGATGTAATCTGAAATACACATTGTCAATACCATGCCTTCCGTACAGTAGACAAAGTCAGACCCTTTGTGCCTCCTGTAAGTCGGAAGGCAGATAGTGAGCGGATGCTGGCAAATGCATCCTGGGCAAGAACAGTTGTCACCTTGCCGTTGGCGTCAGGTCGAAGAAGCTCCAGTCGTGACCCTCGAGCAACAATAATTTCTTGTTGCCGAGTACCTGAGAAGTTTCCGACGGCAGTCTGGTTGATGACCGTCGGCGGCTGTAACGTTAAGTGATATAAATGCATTTTTACTTCTCTTCGAGTTGGCTCACGAATGTTTGCAGAGCTGTCGATTCAGCGGCAGACGCCGAACTTCCCAGGCTTCAAGTTCTTACACCGAATGAAGGCCTGTCAGATTGTCTCAAATATATACATGGTTTTTCCATAACACCCAGATCAATCAGCTCGCTTTTCCGCTGCTGCTTGCAGTTCTTCAAAATCGCCGGTCTTCTTACACATTGAGTAGAATATCCCATTCTCATTTTTCAGCAGGTTTTTGGGGCTGTCAAATTCGGCAACTGGAGAAGGCGTGATTATCCATTACCCATTTTTCGCCGCAACATAAGTGAATCTTACTTTGACCTGCATCCATGACCATAATGCGATCATAATCTGAGTGTACCAATCAGTACCGTACGACCGAATGTCTAGCTACACGGTGACTTCACCTATAACTGTGCGCAAACGATGAGCGATAGTGATCAGTATGCTGTCTTTGAACTCTTCGCGGATTGCCTCTTGGATTCTAAACCTGGAGTCAGCCATGTACAGGTCAGGAATCATAAATGCCACCCACTTGACATCCGTGGCAAAGTCTACGGAGGCAGTACTCTCGTCCATTACAACAAATGTGCTGCGTCGAAGTAAACTGGTAACATCCACAGCTATCAGTGACTACCGATCCCTGTATTCTTTTCACTTACGCTCGTGCCATGGCAATGAGCTGACGTTGTCCACTGCTAAAGTTATTACCGCCTTCGCTGACTTTTGTATCCAAGGTGATGATAGTTTTTGTGCCCTTGTCAACAAATGTGCCAACACCAGATTCCCCTATTGCCGATCCACTGTCGGCGCTAGGAGTCCCTGGACGAGTATTGGCAGCCGAGGAAACAGCTGTCGAGCCGGCCGAGGCCGAAGTTCGAAGTTGAACCCTCCGCAGAGCATCCAAGCAATCTTCGTCTGAGTGTTCGTTGAAAGGATCCTGGTGTCTGGGGTTTAAGTCAATGCATCCAACCCCCCGAAAGGCTTCCACACACAAGATTCTCTCGAATCGTTCCAGCAAATAGAACGGCATCTAGAACAACACCAGTGTAATGCCAGAGAAGTGCAGTGCTGATTGTTAAGACAGACCTTGAGGAATGATTGTCATACGGGAACGCAGGTCCTCCAGCCCAATGCTGGTAATGTCAACCCCGTCGATAACGATCTTTCCTTGTTCAGGATCGACGAAACGGAAGAA
Source organism: Cantharellus anzutake (assembly GCF_015039405.1). Classification (NCBI taxonomy): domain Eukaryota; kingdom Fungi; phylum Basidiomycota; class Agaricomycetes; order Cantharellales; family Hydnaceae; genus Cantharellus; species Cantharellus anzutake. The sequence goes on from NW_024067236.1 coordinate 37,099, forward strand.
TGCAAGGGCAAGTGTACTCTTCCCACTACCTGTTCTACCAACAACACCGATCTTCTCCGTGGGCCTGATCTCAAATGAAATGTTCTTGAGCACAGGGTCCAGTTCGGGTGAATACTTCAAAACGAGATTCTCAACAGAAACTCCTCCGGTGCTTGATGGCCAGTACGCCGGTGGTCGGTTACTTTCCAGAATAGCAGGTGGTTCTTGAGATTGAAAATTTTAATCGCAGTTCCGCTACTGGGGAGGTCAGACTCACCAGATGGTAAATCCATGTATTCGCTGACACGTTCCACAGAGTTGAGCGCCTGTCAGAGCCCACAATTCAGAGAGCCTCGCATGAGAGCAGCACGTAAACACACCTGCTCCATTTCAGTATAGAAGCGAAGAAGCCAATAGATTCCCCAAATGACGGTTTGTGCTTGAGATATTACAATACCGACCATACCAGAGGAGATGTTTGTAGAAATAGCAATCTACAGAGCACAAGTTCATCACGGACGTCAACTTCTATAGCCATAAGACCTCTAAATCGTCTCACTAAGCTAGCTGCAAGTGTGATACACGCCCCAAGAGAGTCAAAGCGGAACAATAACCTAGCAGACCAGCCCCATTAGATTCTTCTAGGTAGGAAGACAGAGCACTCACCAGCGATTACACATCCTTGAATTTATTTAGAGCAGATATTAAGGGCCAAGAAGGCAGACGCAGTAACAGCTCACCAGTCTGAGATAACAAGTATCAATGAAGGAGCAGCAAGGATAGATTAGCGAGTTGCTTACAGTAATAGTTCGCTGCCTGGGTGCGGTCCAAGCGAGTATAGACATTGTTAACAAAGAATCGTTCCGCTCCAAAGGCCCTCACAGTGGAAATGCCATTAATCTGCAAGTAATCCACTTTAGAGTGTGGAGGTACACTGGTTTCGATGAGTCCACTCACTAGTTCGGAGAATGATGCTATGATCGGTGAACGAGTGTTCGACTCAATACGCCGTAAGTCGCGTGAGACGGAAATGTAACCCAACGTGAACCAATACATGAGCCCGCTGATGACCGCCAGCGGAGCAACAAATATTGGAATTCCCCATAGGATAGTGAGGATACTTAGTAGAAGTTGGAGGACTGACTCAATCACGACCTTGCCATTAGAGAACAATCAGTTGCCACACTAGGGCCTACAGTACGGTAGCCGCTCACGGTCATGTAAGACTGCAGACCACCATCGATAGTATCAATATCTGAGCAGTGCTATCAGTGGTGATGGGTCACCAGAGAACGAACGCGAACCTTTGCTGAATCTATTCAGGATTCGACCCTATTGCAATGAATGAGCACCTATCGTTTATAAATTGATGAGACTAAGTTACCGATGGTGTCTTGTCAAACCAACGACTTGGAGCACTGATTATATGCCAGCGTCACTTCGTTGTGTGGGGCCAGGCTAAGAACACATACCGGAGAACAGAAACAAGCATTGTCCGGTACAGTCGGCGGGAAGCACGGAGCGAAGAGAAGATGCTTGGAATGTTGGCACAAATAGAAAAGGCGGCAGTAACAACCTCTGTAATGTGCCCTCAATGCGTTTCAACGATAAGACACCAATGATGGACTGACCTAAACCAATATAGCCAAGCAAATATGGGAGAACGTCATCCTGAGGCCGAGGAAAACGAGGAAAACCTGCGTTTGTACCCTCCTCACGATAGTAGCTCTCGCCCCAAACTATAATGCATGTTAATTATGGTGATTCGGATTTGTAGATCTGAGCCTACATCGTATCCAGAACTTTTGGGAAACTTCGCCTTTAAATATTCATTGAGTTCATTCCAATATTGCCCTCGAAGAGAAAAGGTTCACCGCAAGCTCTAAGAAGGAACAGAAAAACTCCGAGTGACATCAGCCAGTACGATGATGCCTTTAGATAGATGTGGTAGATTCTAAACTCGACACGTCCCCTGAAGATTGGGCAATATGATAAGTGTTCATTAAAGAAAAGCAACACATCACGTACTCCGCCTTCTCCTCCTTCTCAACAAGTTTCCTTCTTGCTTCATTCCTCAAACTTTTCTTCATCTCCGGCCCATCTTTACCAATGCCATCATTCGCGGCAGGTACGCTCATCGTCGCCTCAGGTTCCGCTTGCCTCTTCAACTTCTCCCGAATCCCAGACAGCAACCCTTGGTTTCTGAGATCTTCCGGAGTACCCTGAGCAGCCACCACACCATCCTCGAGTTGCACAACCCATGCCGCCAGATCGGCAATAAGATCCACATGGTGTGTAACAATGATGATGGTGCGATGGGCAAGAAGCGGACCACAAAGGCACTCATGAATAAGTCTTTCAGCGGTATGGGAATCAACGGCACTGCGCGCCAGAATAATTCAGCGACTACTTGTTTAGGTGGTCACAAACATACCTCAAGACATCATCCAAGATCACGGTCTTGCTGCGCGCATACACGGCGCGAGCGAGAGCTACGCGGGCCTTCTGTCCACCACTCAAGGACACGCCCTTTTCTCCAATTTCGGTAGCATCTGGGAATGCAATACCGAGGATGTTGATGAGAACAATGTGTGGGACGGCTGTACAAGGTTCCCTCACCTCCATCATCCAACAGAGCAAGATCAGTCGTCAAGGCACATGCCCTGATCACAGCTTCATAACGCTCCTCATCATAAGCCAACCCAAACAATCTATGTTGTACTCAGCACATGGCAATATAAGGAGAAGCGAGAACACACATGTTGTCCCTAATGGATTCTAACCCACAGTGTATATCAGTGACCTGAAGCGTCGGCGATAACCGTGGCACTCACGGTGTTGAAGCCAGGGCTGTTGAGCACAGTAGCTAACGTCCTCACGCATTCCTGTCTCTGGATCGATTCTAGCTGGGGTTTTTGGCAAAAATACCCTCCCTGAACTCAACTGCATCTCTCCTAACAATGCAGAAAGCACTGAAGCGACAATATGAAAATGGAACGCATGGAATGCAATGGCACACGTACAAGAGCTCTTCCCGGAGCCAGTAGGTCCACAAACGAGATTTAGTTGGCCACGCTTAAAAAAGGTGTTCAAGTCCCTAAGCTCGAAGTCTTTCGGCGGCTCCTCTCCATCGACGTCGTCCGCCACCGCAACGGCTGCATCATTAGTCTTGTGAGCACGCTTAAAGAGGCTCCTAAAGCGACTGAAAAATGAAGGTTTCGAAGCTCTCATTTCTCCCTGGTTAGGGGATGTCCATCTGAAGAAGCCATCTTCGAAACCGACACGATCATCAAAGGGCGCTTTAGGATCATACTCCTGAGTACGGGCTGCCGATTGCCAAGAAACCCAATCTGGGACTTCGTCTTCGTTTAGATATTTGTCGATGCGAACGTACGATGCGTATGTAGAGACAAACCACTGCGCCAGCATCGGGATCTACGCAAATGGTAGACACATACTGCACAATGATTGATATTTGTGCTTACCATGGTCAAACTTTGTGTAAGGATTGATAGAGCTTGGAGAGCAGGGAAGGCAATGGCAACTGTCAGCTCGCCATGGGCGACAAGGACGAAGAAGGTGAAGCTGATGACGCAAACAATAAGCGGGATCACATCCCACAAGAAAGCCAAAACGAATTGCAAGATTTTGGACTGATAAGGAAACATGAGCCCAATATCAATTGTCGAGATTAAAGACAAATATTACCTTGCGCAGCCAGAACACTTCTCGCTTACGCGCATCCATAATTCTTTCCATCCACTTGGCCTCCCACGCGAAAAATTTGAGGAACTATAAGGGACATGGGACTAAGACGAGATCATCGTACAACAGGGTAAATCATACTTTTACAGCCTGGATTGCCTGGTTCATTTCCCTGAAGGCCACCATGAGAAATATACTGAATCTTTGCTCTTCTCCTTGACTAACCTCATTCGCTTGTCACGCACATCCAAAAGTGTCTTGCGCAATTTGAACATCGTTTTCATGAGGATGTAATTCACAGGGAGGGCAAGAAGGAAAGTAAAGAATCCAACGAATGCCGTCCATCCCATCAAAGATTGCAATAAAATGCAAGAACCGACCATATTAATCGGAACTTCATAACACCGCTGAGATGCGGAACAAATCCACGTGTAAACCATTGTTTTGGGCTAACATGCACTGGAAATACCACTCACCGACATAAAATTCAAGACATTCGAACATTGTTGTGAGTCAGTCGCAATCAGCGACACAATTTTCCCCACGTCAGCGCTCGCGACGGCCTCGTCTCGGGCATCTTTCCCGTCCGCAAGCTTTCCATCCTTTCCTTTCTGATCAGATGCAACAACACCCGTGATATCCGTCCTCACAAGTGCTTTTTCATAAATACTACCGACAAGCTCTCCATAAGTTCTTGTTGCAGCACGACGAGAATAGTAAAGATGCTGAAGATCACTCTGTGTTTTGACCAGCTGAGAGAGGAAGGCAACGATAGCATAAAAGTAAGCGAGTTGGCGATTCTTGGAGACGGGTGTAAACGAGATGTGGGCCGGGAAGTCGCTGGCAATAGGAGCTATGACCATGGAGATTGTGGAATGGATACCGGACGGTAATGCGTATATGGTAGAAGGAATCGCAAGTGCAACTTGGTGAAATGGGAAGGAATTGGTGGAAACCTCATCAGCTTGAAGAGCAGCCAGTGTTAAGTTCAATAGGTACGGTTGGAGGATACCCAAAGTAGACGATACAATCTATTCGGGAACAAAATTAACCAAAGAACGCTAAAAACAGTTCGTGAAACGGCTGCAGTACCGAAAGTACGAAGTCTAGGAAGAGGTCCAGGAAGTTGGCTGCGACGATACGTCGTAGAAGAGATTTACGATGAAAGTGACGGAATTTGGTCATTAAGATTCGAGACCTCAGGAGATGACTGAGTTGCCACACATCGTTCTCTTCCACTGTATCCTTCCTGCCAACAGAAACGAAAGGGCTTATCCAACTGAATGTCACCCACTGCCAAAGATTGACATAGTCATCCAAAGCTGGTTTAAGACCTTCTTCATCCACCTCTGGCTTCCCATTGAGATGCATTGGGAAAGAGACTGCAATAGCAATGCAAATCCATGTGAGGATGAAATCGATGATATGCGCGACAAGCCTAGTTTGTTGGTTCCATGACATCGAATCAAAACTGTCTGACGTCGCTGAATAGAACACAGAGAAATCGGATAGGATAGATGCGACATAAATGAGAAGCAGAGTGTAAGGAGTAGTCGAGACCGGCCGTGCGACGGGCAAAAGCAAGCCGTATATCCAGGCAACAAGCAACAGCATCGGAGAAAGCAAAATAAGATCCGACCGGACGTTAATAGCCTTAGTAATGGTGTTAACAAGAATGGCTGTTCGCGACAACGTCTCGACGAAGCCAACAGCAGCGAGCGTGATATTTCGCCAGTCACGGCGAGAAGGAACGGTATTCTGAAGAAGTGCAGTCAATTCGGTAGCTTCCGCAACTTCAACAGGCCTCTCGACGGGGGTTTCGAATGCATTAGGATCCTTTCCGGCGAGAAGGGCAAGTCTAGTTCTTTCCTTAGCTCTGAAAATAATAATCAGGACAGTTCACGTTCAATTAAAGAGAAGTACTCTTCTGCTCTCCCCGCAGCAACGTCCTCAGCAGCTAACACAAATCGGGTGGAAATTTCAAATGAGGCTCTGACTAGGGAACATAAATTACCCACTGATGAACTGGTGGAAAGGACGCCAGGAACTCTGGGCGCCTGTTAAGAAATGCGTGAGACTGCGGATAGTAAGTGTCGCAATGATAAGGCTCGATGGCGTAATTTCCAGCAATTTTTCGACACTGCCATTCACGAGAGCCGCGCTCAGGGGCATCTGTTGCTGGCGGAATAAGTCGAAATGCAAAACGAGATGGACTTCGGGAAATACCGAACCCTCATTGTTTACCATGCCACATGGTAACTGCCCAGACTTTCTGAATCACACTAATGGGGACCAAACAAGACCGGATAAAAGCAACGAGTTCACATGCTCAGTATTTAACGCTCTCGCCTTCGCAAATAATAGAGAATCCATAATCAAATGACTTTGTAATGAAGGGCACCGTAACTGGCCCAACTTCCGCCGAGCTAGTCGATCCTTAGGCTAAAATGATTCAGCTTCCCTCACTTCCAACCACACTCGGCGTTCGTATATCCATCCCGCCACCAATAGTAGCTTCGTAGTGCCACGCTGCTGAGTGAGCTCATCAAAACATATGCGCCATGGGAGTTGCTCTGGAGCTGTTAACGTGGCACAACCGGGCTAGGTCTGAGCACGATATCGCATATGCTCCCTCGCGGGTAGTCCAGGCTTAGATGCATTAGAATCGCATGGCAAATAGGGTGAGAGCACGCCTCACGCCACCCGCGACAAAGCATAAGTTCTGAGACATGACAAGGGAAAGATCGTTGCAAAGCGTGAGTGAGACAGCGTGAATCGGGAAACATCCGCTGGCTGGTCAACCATCGGTACTGATGGCATCGGATGCCGTCTCAACAGGAGCAGTCTGGTCTCACGATGAATCGCGTTCTGACTCGCACTTCGCGTTTCACTTTGAGACCACGGGAACCTTATAAACATTGTCTTCTCTGGATACTTTCCCTGTTTTCTTCTGAGCCTTGTCCCTATGCAGTCCCAGTGCCCTCCCGAGGCTAGGCGAACATCTAACGAACGTCGCCCTGGATGCCAGGGCACACGTCCGAGCATTCTTCGTAGCAATTCCTCATACGGGCCGGACCGTCATCCCATGGAGACCTTCCAGCCATGCACAGAGGCGAACACTAAAATGAACGCTCAAGTGAAACCGATGGCCCCACATTATCCTCGTAACAGAGCCGAATCCAATTGCTCGAGACCTCACAGAATATTCTTGGCTTGTGGCTCAGGTTCTGACCCTGGCAGCAAGATGAAGTTTGGCGGAGTGCCTGCTCATGAGGATTCATTAAAGCCCGATACGAGTATCGACCGTCCTGCTACCGTTCATCCTCAAAAGGAACACAGTTCGTCATATTCTCGTCGAGAGGGATACGTTCCATTTCCACCCAGTAATTATTCGACTGAAAATTGCTCAGAAGGTCAACTAGTAAACTTATTAAACCCACACAACCCCTTGCTAACATCTTGCAATTCCCGCAGGAAACAGCAGTCGTCCTATGTCACAGACTGCGTTAGGGCTATTCTTTCCATCGGAATACACACCAAGGCGCACAGGGGAACCTACTCCAAACTCGAGCGTATTGAAACGCAGCTCGCCCCATGCAGTTCAAGATTCTTCTTCGATCCAGTCTCGACTCCATCGCTTGTTTCGTAGTTTGAACGATCTGCTTGGTGCGGATGATCAACACGGGAACAACGAAGGTTTTGATCGCGTCAAGCAAGTGATCGACGTTGATGCATTGATACGGCTTCGTCTCGATGATCAAATGCGCCAAAGGGAAAAATTGCGCCAGTCGGAGATGCGAGCGGGAAAGGCTGCAGAAGGAGGTAAGTACTATAATTGCTTAGTTCGGTCGATATTCCATCGACCACATGGGCGGTTAGGGAACGTTCTCTGTGGCTCACTACGATCAATATATTGGTTCGCGAGTGATGTTGCGGAACTGGGAGGAAAGCATTACAGGCTCCCTATTGTGCTTATCGAGACCATTGAAGCGTTGAGCGAGAAGTGTATGTGATTCCAATTCTGACATTTGTTCTGTCCATTTTAACTCTCTTACAACTCCGAAGCCATGTCGAATTCCGATTTTGCAACATACGATTCCTCCAACAGGGCACTCCGAGCTTCTATGGCATCTTTACATAACCTGATCGCGGATTTTGATGCCCCACCAGCATACGGTAGAGGCTCATCGCTGGCCGATAAATCAAGTAAAGAGATAATGAGCTTGCTCACCAATTTCTTGGATTCCTTTCCGGAACCGCCACTCGACCCCACTTTATTCCGAGCTTTTTATAACGCCTGCTACATGCCGTCATTCCGAGCTGCGCTTCGTTGTGGCCAAGGCTATAGAAAATTCCTCAGCTCCGCTCGGGAAAGAGGCAGGACGGGCCGTCTCACTCCAAGCGAGAAGCGAGCGATTGGCGTGGCGAAGATTCTCTTTCAACTCATGCCCGAAGCTCATTCGAGTTCGTTGACCTATCTCATGGCGTTCCTATCTCATGCGGCATCGCCAATACCCACAAAAACATCGAAGCCGGCTTTCGCTGAAGTGGCTGAAATATTCGGCTCTCCTATTTGTGCACCGAGGGATGCAGTCAGTTATCTCTCCTCGATAGGCGCCGGTACAATGGACAGCGAAAGCGCGGACGAGATGGTGAAAAGAATGGGCAGTCAGATCCTATTCTGGCTTCTCAGCTACTGGAATGAGATTTCAAGTTGGCAGGAGACGACAGCGGAGGCGGATGGGTCCTTGGCATTGTCTCATGTTGAGGGGCTCGCTCCGGAACCAGGACCTTCCTTATGGGACGAGTATAAACGGAAGCACAAATCACTGTCGGCTTCTACCTTGGACACTGCGTACCCAAAGGAAGATCCAAAGGCCCGGGAAGAAGCACAGGTCACAATAGATCGTTGTGGTAAAGGAAAGATAACCGAACTTCCAAAGCCCAACCCGACATATCCTGCGTCCACATCCCCATCTCCGACACCCGATGATGGTCAGGATGAGCACCGAGCAAGCTTAACTTCGTCCGATGACACGGGGTCATCGAGTCCACGAATGAGCTGGTCTTCAATAGAAAACTCGGGCTCTTCATCATCAGGTGACACCCCGTTGACCTCACCGGAATTGTCTTCTAAGAAAGTGGCCCCGCAAATGCAGGACTCCAGCATCACTCGAGGTACGTGGTCCATCTCTTGTAGTATCGAACGCCTTGTCTAAACGACAAATTAGATGAATTTGACAGTTTAAAGCGAATAGTGATGGCGCAGCAGGAAGAGATTCGGGTCATTAGGTTGCTGCTTGCACCTGTCCCTTGATCGCTAGACGATACTTGGGAGGGTGAACCAATATCATGGTTTTGTGACTATGATGGAGAAGGAATTTATGCTATATCTATGCTACTAATGAACCGTTTAGTGTACATTTATAATCGGTCGGTCTTGTGAACTTTTGTATAAACTTTATGCACGAACATTCCACACGGCGATCCTCGCGAGGCTCATACTCAAGATGCTTCGCTGCTACATACGCTCGAACTTCCCCATACAGGTCCTTCCACAACGCGTGTCCTACATCGAGTCTTCAGACGCCGCCCACGTTCTTGCCAATGACTCATATCCAATTGACTTCTGGGCGAGGCTTGTAGTGGCCGTTCGACCAGTTAGTATGGCGGCATCAGTTCCAATGGTGAGCTATAGGGCAGCAAACCTGAGATCGGCAACATTTGGGTGAAGTTGGGCAGCGAATGTGAGAGAACTAGCGTTACAGATTAGCGCTAGACAATGAAAGACATTAAGCAAAGGTCTAATGAGACCAAGAATGAGACCTCACCTCAGTTCACGATAGTGTAACTGAGGAGAGAGGAAAAAACGGTCGCGACGAGTGGCTTTTAAGCCTACAACGCCGCCTATCAACAAGAAAGGTAGATTGGGAATAATGGTAAATCTTCTACGGCTGGTGAGTCCGTGCGCCATAAAGGTGGGACGTCGACCTTGTCTCTAATAGCGAATAAGAACGCTGACGTAATAGCAAATGGCTTGCCTCATCCTTCCCTGTTCCCACCACGACAATACCCACAGACACCACACCAGACATTAATACCAACCAGACTGCCCAAACGCACACTGGTGGTGGCAGTGTAGGCGACACAAGGCCCGATTTGTGGCGATGCATCTCGTCGTGCCTGCTGACCTAACAGACAGACCCTACATAACCATAACATGCCAACGCCACGCGTAAAGCAAGTCGAAAACCTCTATGATAAGCCTCAGGATTTTCGTGAGCTTTCTTGCGTGTATCCACCCCTGCAACCTTTGTGCGTAAGGTGGACACTCACAATTCAGTCCCACTGACAAGATTGGCAGCTTATTCGAAGGACATTCATTTCAACCTTCCATCAACTTCAAAGACCCTCAGGCGCAGAGGTATCTTGTTCCCTGCCCTCTCTGACACTGTCTCTCTGACTGGGTTGTGAAGGCGGCTGACTGAAGCCTTGCTATTTCGTGATTTTGGGCTTTCGTTGGAGCTACCTGAAGGACGTCTCTGCCCAGCCGTGCGTTAAGTCGAATAAAATGGCAGGCACAGTACCTCTAATAAATAAGAGCGATAGGTTCCAAACCGGTGTGTTCTGGTCGCTTGCACGTTAAATATGGAATCCTCATGGCAGTTCCCGATGAAGATTCGAGTATGTGCGGTGGATACGAGAGATTGTGCGATGCAACTCTGAGTCATCTAGTGGAGACAAAAGCACATTAGGGCTAGACATGTCAGTCCGCTGTCGCAATTATTCGGTCCTTCGACTAATGATTTCTTCAGTGGGACAGGAGCGTCTGCAATATACCCGCTCTTAGCCTGTTCATGGATCACTCATTGGAAAATGATAGGGACTGGTATTGAGCCACTAAATCGTGGTTCTTCGGGCTTGACGTTTACATGCTTTTGCAGAGATCGACGATGTTTCATTCCAATATGCTTTACAGAATGTGACCCGAAATCACCTCCAGACATCCATATCGATTAGGAAGTCGACTGCTGAGGATCAGATCCTCCACCCTCTATGGGATGATAGCTTACCAAGGTCAGTCACGGCAGATCCACCTTTGGAAACCTTGTTCAAGGTCCCCCAGTTTCACGTTTACAATGTGCAATCCCCCATTTTATTGTTCTAATGAGGACATGGTTCGTTCGGGGGAAGCCAAGGATCTTGATCCCCACGCGGTTTGTATATTTGTCATTCGCGAACCTTTCTTCATTGATAATAGTTCAAGGTTTGTACTGGCGCGGAGGCAGAAATGATAACTCCGGGAGGAGACGCAGCATTCGTGCTGACGATGTTGGAAGAGAGTTTGTTAGTGAAACAACGTTGCAAGTAAATCGTGCTCATGGTAGTATAACCGTTCATGACGTCAATGTTGTCGTGGGTTCAACATAGCTGGTTCACATCTTTGCTGGGAAAGCTATCGTCCGTTAATGCTGTCGTGGAGCGACTCCGTGAAAAAAAGGTACGATCAATCATTTAGGTCCTCTTGAACATTCCTCACATCCGCTCTGCTTCATTCAGATCGACAATTACGCTATCAGAGAGATTGTACAAGGGCAAACTCGAAGATGGGCCGTGGCGTGGTCATTCATGGGCGTAAGACTTTCTGATGTGAGTTCGGTTAGATAGGGGATGTATTGCAGTTGCATCCAGTGCTCAACTCGGCGAGTCAGTCGATCGCCCACGCTTCGTCCCCTTCCCTCAAGGCTCTGCTTCCTCTGCCCACCACTCTCAAACAACCCCTCAAGAACGTTTACTCCGCTGCGAATCTTGCCGATGCTCTTCATACTGTGCTCGGCGCTATTGACACAGTAACTTATACAATGGAATGTGAGGGCTCGAAACGTGGAACATCTGCAGGACCGCTCAATGCTGATAGCGAACACACCTACGCCATGCATGTAAGCTATGGCGTTAACACTTGGTCAAGAGCAGCAAGACGTCGAAAAAAGCATGCAACAAGGACGGGCGAAGTCTCAACACCGGCACAAACGCCCGTGTCGAAGATGACTATATATTGGTCTTCACCTTTACCGACTGACAAAGCGGCTGTCACAGCACAATGGAATCATGGACTTCATCGGACGGACTTTGAAGGTCTATGGAGTCACATCTGCAAGAAATTGGAAGATAGGTTTGGGCCATGACTTGTTTACTCTAGATCGTTTGATACCCACATTTCTGATTATTGGGAGCCCGTTAATTGATGCACACATAGCTGTACGAAGCCACCTTTCACGCAATTTCACACCGTTCCTCACTTCGAAATGCAGATTCACTCACGACAGTATAGATACAGTAAGTGGCGCAGTGCTAATTTCATTACAATAACTATGAGGATACCAGTCCTCCCTAAATACCGGAATTGCGAAGGACAATGTTCGCTGTTCAGATTCGCATCTCATACGGATGTTTTGTAAGCTCGTTATACAGTTCTTGTGGAAGATCGCGCACTAGTGTGACTGCGATGCCAATGACGGCCTGGGCGTCCAGGTCTGGGAAGGTACGCAAGAGCTTCATTGGGCTGGGCGAAGAGTGGTTAACAGGTTGTGTAAGGAACGGACTGGGACTGTGCACCTTTTACTTGCGATCACTTGTTCTCTAATTAAGAGAAGCTGAGCAATCACGCATAGGACGTTCAAGTGCACGCCAAATGCGAGCAAAAAGTCCCATAATTGCAGCACCTGTTGCAGTGGCGGAGTGCATGCACAAAGAGTCAGGACAGCTGTCATGGCAGTCGTTAGTTGGTTGAAAATAAGTCATGGGAGGCGGCGTACAAGGAAATGCATATATTTCGGCAGACAAGTTTTTCGACCGCAGATGGGCGAAAAGCTCAGGGTCAAGAATTTTAAGGCAGCGATCTAGAATCTACGGACGCATTAGTATCAGATCAGTAGCGCTCAGTTACGCGGGCAAGGACCTTTAGGCCGCGGTGGACTCCCTCTAATGTCGGCTGCACGTACATCGGACAGTTATTCTCTATGAATGCAGCAAAGCAATAGAACGCCTCGATTTCGGAGGGCATTGTGTACAGGAATGGCGCTGCTAGCACATTCATCCCTTGTACGTACGTAAAACCTGGTCTCCCAATTTCTCCTAAATCTGAACCAACTTAAGTGAAGGGCTGATATGCTGTTAGAACCCAGTACCATGATTCCTCCAGACAAACGCATCAAGAAGGCGAACGAGCATATCTTCTCCCACTCGCTCTTTAAACGAATGATCAGTGGCCAGTGTCCTGTAGGGGCCAAAGATCAAAATCTATAGTGCATGAATATGGGGGAACACACCTGAAGGTGTCGTTTCGTATCTTCTCCCGGACATAACAGGGCCCCTGCGCCACGTACCGAAGATACGCATCAGCGGAGAGGTCATTCACACGAAGCAGAAGCTTCCATATTCTTGGTCTTAATGCTGGATCCTTGATAATAGGAAGTAATGAGATCACATTGCAAGCAACGCATTGGGTGTGAACGCACAGTGTCAGAAGGTATCCCATTTACAAGTATAAGTTTCCGCAATTTCCGCAGCGATTCATCAATTTCTTCCTGAGTCCTGGACTTCGACCCGAAGGGTTTCGATTGGGTCAGAATTTTGTGAAATTGCTGTGTTTTTGAGGTCGAAGAGCTCATTGTCGCCCGTTGTCTGTGAGCCGGATACAACAAGTGTAAACGAGGTGACCATTCACGCGCCCGTTCAGTTTACGCGCTTTCAGATTCGCGGACTTAGGGGTTCGTCAATCACTCACAGCTTCCACGCTGGTCCACTTCTCGCTGTATGGAAGTAACCTTTGGGGCATCGGGTGCTCTAAGTCGCGCCCACTTCTCCTTGGTGCAGAGAGTTGAGAATGCCGCAACAAGTCAGGATGTGGACAACATCCTGATACAAGAAGTTTCTGTGATTCGGAATCTGTTCTCCCGTGGTTCACATAGCTCTGTATGAAGCCTTCCTCGGTCGACCGGGGCGACACTCATTCTCGTTGAAGTCGAGACGTACAGAATACCTAATTTTACTCATGTTCTGTCAAACTATCATTTCGGACCCCGTACCCGAGCTCTTCAAATTCGCACTTCCTCATGCTGTCCAACTTGCCGAAAGTGGTCAAACTCTGCGCGATCGTAGGATTGGTGAGCTCGTTGCGTTCTGTACCCTTGGGGAAGAATCTTAGGACTCCACCCTTCAAAGCGTATCAGTATTGCATCCAGTATCTTCCTCCTGACCATGAGTTGAGCCTTATGCTAGTGAATACCATTCGAAAAGTATGTCATGCCTCGCTTTCCCAAAATATTGTCTAAATCGCGCTCCAGGACTTGGAAAGTAGAAATGATGCCCGCATATCGCTGGCGCTCGACTATTTGCTCCAGTTGCCCGCCCCGGATGCGGTACCTGCTATATCAGCTTCTTTGGAAGGGCTCATATCCTCCAAGTCGTAGGTTTGACATTTTTTGCAGTTTAAATCCATCATATTTTAATTTACTATGGAGACCACTCATCAAGCGACAAGCGTTACTAGTAATCAACTCTCTGCTCAAATTTGACAGGAGCTTAACCACACATTTGGTGCCGAGATTACTGAAACGAGCCAAGAATAGCGAGCTTGGCATCGCTGTCATTGCTCTGGATCTACTGTTTCACTCTCAGCAGGTATATTCTCCTCATCTATTAGTCAATAGCTTCCCATTAAGTCATTGGAAGAATACTGTCACTTCAGATGATATTATTCAGATCCTGCTGAGCCGCATGTGGACAGTTTCGGGTCCTTCTCAGCCACTGATTAAGTCTCTCGAGTTGTTAGAGCAGTTGCTGATAAATGACACGGGCACTCCGTAAGCTGTTTTTCCCGGATTTGAAGCTGGAATGTTTAACGCTGGCATTGGCAGACATGAAGATACAGCCATTAATGTGCTATCACGACTTCTTTCCACCACTGGCAACCGCACGGCCTTGGAGTACGGTATGATGGCATCCGAGCATCTAAAGATATTTTGCGAACTCGCATTCTCTTTATAGGGGTCTTGTTGGGGACGTGTCGTTGCCTTTCTCGTTTGTCCCCGTCAAAGCTTGCAGATAGATTCAATAACGGTGTTGAATCGACGCCCAAAGTAGCACCATTGACCCATTTGCGCCCACTCTTGTCATCTGACAATCCTAATGCTGTATACGCGTTTCTTTCATGTTTAGCTGTCCTGAGTCCTTCCCTGTGGGCGGGCTCCGGAGCTGATATATCGCATACCGAGCAGACAACACTGAAAGAACAGGAAGTTGGGAAGATAATGATGTTCCTCGATTCAAATGATGCATCTCTCCGTCAGAAGGTTAGGAACAGTCTTTAAAAGGGAAGTAAATCTACTTATTGTGCTTTTAGGCGTACGCCGTTCTCAATGCCGTAGATGCGGCTCTGCTCCGAGCCCATTACGCTACAATAATGAATGCCGTATCCATCCTCCCCCCCGGCAATGTCGCAGGTGGGGGTCAACCTGCTATACGGGCGTTGGAGGTTCTAGAAGCTCTCAAACCTTCAACACAGACTTATATTGATGGCATCAAAAGTATCTTAATTAAGATTGAAGAACCGTATTCAACGTCAGTGTCCAAAGGAAGAGGGTCGTCCGTTTCAGGTTCCACTACTCGGAATCTCCGCCATTCTCTCCCAGTGATGGAGGCTTTCGTTGAAAAGGTTCTGCTTCACCTGACTCAAGGTATATTTCCCTTCACGCCTTTTGCCCGCATCTAATACGTTGGTCAGTCCCAACTGAAGATCGCAAGATGGTCGTTCACGCGATGATAGCCATAGGGATCAATGATGGGCACCTTATAGGCTCACCGCGCTCGTTCCATCGTTCAAATGTGGCGAAGTGCCCTTACGGACCAACTGGCTACACATTGCTCGCTGCGGCGGTTGCTGAATACGGGGGCCTTGTCGATGTGTCCGCGGAATCGATGTTACAAGCACTCATTAGACCCTTAAAGCTAGCTTCCCGTATGTTTTGAGGGTTCCCTCGTTGATCTGTCGCTGATGTGCGGACAAAGCCGCCGTCCAAGAAGTTCTATTGCTTTCGGTCTTAAGGGTGCTTTCTCGTTGTGATCAACGACCACTCTGGCTCTACGAAACGATATCAGCCATCAAGATTCGAGCCGGTCGCCATATCGCCTTCGTTAGTCTCCATACCAAAGCTCAGTACTCTCCCTCACAGATACTCTCCAGAGATGTCAACAGATTCTTGACTTATCTGAGAAATTAGATGAGCTAAGAAGAATTGTGGCGACTGCCAAATCGTCCTCTGTGAGTGGACTCATCTCACACATGAGTAGAAACCCTAAACTATTTATAGCTCCCAGATTTTCTCTTCGCTTTGGAGTCAAGGTCCCTGCCTTCAGATCTCCCCGAAACGGTCGCCTCCCCAGTACCGAAAGCTACAAAGCTGCGATACGCGTCATATGAGCCACCACCTTCGGTGGCACCGCGCGGGCGAAGACCACGAGGCTCGTCGCGCTCGACCTCGGTGTCTGCGCACTCTCACCAGGAAGTCACCGATTCTGATGAGCCGTTGTCTCGAACGATGACTGCCGGTGAATTGACACTGACAAGCGGATCCCGATGGTTTCAGGTGTGTCTGTTTATTCCGCAGGCCGCTCTTGTTGCCAACAACGGTTTTCTTTTGGGCCCAGCCCTCAAAGTCGAAGACCCGTCAAGCGGAACAGAGAAATTTCGACCTAATTGTAAGATCTTGTCAATATTGTTTTCACACCAGCCCATTTACTGCCATTTAGACCGACCGCCTTGATTTAATATCCTTGGACACTCCATTCCGCACTGAAAACCAAATCCAAAGTTTATCACCTGTGTTGCAGCCATCCAGCCCGCTTGCATCAGAGGAATTCAACCTCATCTGGGGCCAAACGGCCAGCCCCAGAGCATCAGCGCGTGGTTGGAGTTCCTCCTCGCCTTTATCTCTTAAGACGCGCTTGGAAATCTCCTCTTCATACTCAGCCTTATCTGTCCAAAAACAACCCCATGATCCTTTCACTCCAGGCAAGTGTATCCGGGTATCACGGCAGCTGTGGCGTTTCTGACACATGATACAGAGCCCGCCGAAATCCTTGTCTTGGTCCATTCCAGTCAAAGGGACTCGAAAGTCGCAGTTCGGCTTCAGCCAGGAGCCGATGGAAGCTGTCTCTGGCAAATTAGGGGCGGTGACCAAGAGGCCCTATCAGACCTGAAGCGTGTCTTTTCCGAGGATGATTAGTAACTTGCGATCTCAATCTTACTCACTAGAACATTAGACTACATATTTTGTATATTTTCCTTCCACCGCAAGGCAAGGGCCCAATGCTCAATACTACAGGTTGGATAGTCTTGCAGTTTAGAATATATTTAGAATATAACCATAAATTCGAAAATAGACTCGGCCCTAGTTATCACGTGGCTAGGGCCCCTAAGCTCCCCCCCCCCCCACTTGCATCTATCATTTCACGTCCTGCCATGGCAGCAACTAAACCGCAAATGCCCCTTCAACCCGCTAGGAGGACTCAAAATCCGGTCCAACAACCACCAGGCACCAATTCATCATCACAACCGCGCATCGGGCCGCTGCCTCAAACATTGCTACAAGGACAGAATGGTGTCCCTGTAGCCCAAAGCGGGCAAACAAACAATGTCACACAGAATCCTGCACTCCAAAGAGCCATGGCGCAAGCCGCCTCTGCTCAGAGTAACGCTGCTCAGGTCTTTGCGCTCCTAGCTCCCCACATGGAGAGTCTCACGCAGGCCTACAGGGCCGGAAACTTGTCTGAGGAACAAAGGCAACAGGTGATGCTAAATCTGAAGTTGTCATGCACAATCTCATTCGAGTCCACGACTTGGAAATATTCACACGATTTAGCTTCAAGTCATTCTTGCTACATACGGACGGCACTTTCGGTTGCAACAGACGCGGCAGCAATCGCAGCAGTCTCAACCACAGCAATCATCGGATACCACGAATGGTGCCCAAGATCACAGTGCTCAGTCATCTGTGCCATCGGGAACTCAGCAACGATCGCAGGACGCGGCAGCTTTACATGCCCAAAACAGAGCATCCCCTAATCACCCTCAGCCTAATGTAGGAGCTAAAAGTTGACATATTGTTGGGGTATGATCCTAAGTTTTCGCAGTCCACCGCATCGAACCCTTCGACATTACATCCAGCATTGTTGTTGAAAAGTGCCTCTATTCCAGGGATGCCTCCTCCGGGATATGTAGCACCAAACGGGTGGACTCCTACGATTAATGGCGCTCCACCCCCTCCAATGGCGGGGACGAAGCGCAAGACACCTCCGCCGTCCAACCCAAGTGCTGAGCAGCAACATGCACCTTTACCGCCTGCTGCGCAACAGCGACAGCCATCTCAGCAACCTGTCAGACCCCCAACTCAACAAAGCTCTTCGTATGTTGCGCCGGATCCAATAAAGAACCTGGCGATTCAATTTAACTACAGAGGAAGTTCAGAACTCGACGCCCCTGACCCTCGGCCACAACCATGGCCAAACGCGGTTGGCTCGCGTCCTACTCTGACAGGTGGTCTGGGAGGAGCCTCTCTCACCCTGTGTAGGTTCATTCTGGCGTGTTTTCGCTTCGGGGTTCAAACACGACTCGGTGGTTGCAGGTACACCGACACTCCTTGTGCACCCCTCGATGGATACGGAGGTGTTGGATCCCACCACTACCGTGCCTGTCGACAGTACCACGGCGGCCTCCAATGGACCTGGAGGCACAAGCACGCTATCGAAGGACACAAAACCTGGAGGCGGACTAGTAAGCAACAAACGAACAGTCATGGATATCATTACCAGTGTGGACCCAAATGTCAAGGTGGATCCAGACGTGGAGGACGTACGTGCCCCCCGTGCCCAGTTAGCTTGAAACCTGATTGACATTGTTTTCGGCGATGTTCCCTTGGCTTCAAGTTCATGCTTGAGCTAGCAGACGAGTTTATCGATTCCGCAACCCACTTTGCATGTAGATTGGCCCAGCATCGTGGATCCGATTCTTTAGATGCGAAAGATTTACAGCTTTACTTAGGTATCACATTCACTGAACGTGCTTTCAAACTAACACTCAGCAGGTTTATTCCCATAGAAGGTAGTATGAACCTTCGAATACCAGGTCATTCCTCTGATGATACGCGAGTGTCGATGTCACTCTCACATGCTTCCGCAACGGGGGCGAACAGTGGAGCTGCAGACTTACTGGCTCTCACTACGGGGACTGGTGCACGCGTGGGCAAACTACCAGGACAGGGGAACATCACGAAGGCGACTAAGGCCTCTAAAGCAGAGAAGAACAAAGACAAGGAAAAAGATGCCGATATTCGCTTAGGCCGAGGTCTCAGAAGCATACGACTGGCAGCAGTCAAGAATGCAAGACGATAGACATCATTGGGTATTGTTCATGGACATCATACTTAGGTACAACCGATAGCATAATGATATGGATCCCATATTCAACAGGGATAGAACAAACGTCCCATGGACACTCGGCGTGGAATAGTCCAAAATAAGGCAAGGAATGCCGTGCTGCATATATGGATGTATCAGTGATCCCCTCAAGCGAGCCGAATGTGTGTCAGAAGAAACATTTGGAATTGTATAAATCGATTTGTGAATTTCGACAGCTGGCTTAGCCAGTTTCCGAATCCTCGTGCTCATCACTTCTCTTAAAAATAGGAAAAATTAATCACCTTTTAGGTACGCTAGCATCGGGTGACCTGCCAGAACAAAGACGTCAGTATCCACAACGCAAACAGCTATATTGGAGGGGATCAGAGATCTTGGTGGTAAAATGATAGTCGGCATTGACATATCCATCTCCGAAGTAGCAAACATTTCCGTTGCATCATGCATGTAGAGAAATGGATGTGTGATGACTTACATTTAGAAGCACCAGAGTCGCTTGGCTTCCTACCGAAGAAGGCCACCTATCCATCAAAGGAGCAGGGAATGAACGTGAACTCAAGCATCCTGGCAGGTATGAGATCTCAATCCCTTGTGTACACAGAAGAAAACAAAAGGAGTGGGTAAAGTTGAGGGGGAGAAATTTTTCGCTCAATTTATAGGACAACCAGACAATCACGTGCTCGTGGGAAGCGATGTCGGAAAATCCCGTATATCATTTAAACGCCCGGGAAACGTTTCATGGCGTTTTTTTACAACAACTACCCAACAGCCGATGAGAATACATTGGTCAGATGTGGTGGTACTTTATGTGTTATATGAGACGGATTTTTGACGATTTTGATGCTGTAGGAAGCATTTATGACACATTTATTAAGTTATTAAAAACATATTCAGAGCGTCCGAGGGGTATAAAAACGCATTCAATAATATCAAAAAACGCCATAAACAATTTATCACAACGTTTAGATGCCAAATTTCACGTTTAAACGTCAAATTTTGGCGTTTTAAATGTCAAGTCTCGTGTTTTTGATCGATCTCGCGATTTTCCGACAGGGCCTGCGCGTAGATCTAGACTTTAGAGCCTACCCTCAGCCTAGTTTGGATCTGCCCTTGATTTCGTTTCCAAAAGTCCACGACTGAGGATTGAGGAAATATCAAAGTCTTCGTGTTTATTAATTATCAACGCTTTCGAGTCATCCCGACTCTGTCCGAAAAAATACAAATCTGTATCAATACATTATAACTCAATGCAACACAATACAACGGCCAAAACGGATCGGTGGCAATGCAAGTCTTGCGTTGATTACTTGATGTTGCAACAGCCACCCTGCGTTGCAACGGGACCATTGAGTTTAAATGCATTGCAACGTGACCACAGGGCAATAGCCCAAAAGAAATGCAGATATTCTTCAGGGGTTCGAACAGACAACCCTACATACTAGGGGATATGAATACATACTACACATACCTATTATATTGAAGCACCAATACAGTCTATAGTAATACAGCACAACCCTACCACTCGGCCAGCGAGCCCAGGCATATAAGGTAGACCGTCCGGTTTTATATGAATTTCTATAATTCATACAATGATCAATACCCAACAAAGTATTGTTATATTGCTCCCGACTCATAATCTGTACACCTTGCTGGCTGCTGTCCAGTGGGGTGTCAAGACTGTTTCCCATGGTTTAGCCGTTGAATAGCTTCCAGAATGTATATAATTTGAGACTGAATTGACCAATAGATTATTGAGAAAAATGCGAAATTGGCTGTCCAACTCATTGTCTGTGCACAATGCTGGCCACTGTCCAGAGGGGTGTCAGGACTGTTTCCCACGGTTTCCACGCACTTTACACCAATGGATAGCCCACCTGAATAGCTTCCAAAATATATAATTTGAGACTAAATTGACCAGTAAATTATCGAGAAAAACGCAAAATACTTTTTCAGACGCGAGTCTTTGGGATAACTCAATGTCTGTGCTCATGCTGACCACTGTCTAAAGGGGTGTCAGGACTGTTTCCCACGGTGTCAACACACTTTACATCGATGAATAGCCCATTTGAATAGCTTCCAAAATATATAATTTGGGACTGAATCAACCCGTAAATTATTGAGAAAAGTACATTCTGGACTGCAAGTGAGCCGCTGAAGTGGGTTGCCATATTTGGAACATCGCATTTACAGCAGACCTTCCCCTCAGAACTAACGGAATAATCGTTGGATAATCTAAATATACAATGAGTAACAAGATGTAGAATAAAGAGCAAGTAATTGACCTCAGTCTCGCGCGAGAACTGAGGGAAAAAGAAATTAACTCAGATGATTGAATATAGTATGTGGCTAAGTCCGAAATAGCCAAAATAAGAAAGGGAAGCGTGACTTTTAAGGGAACAAGTCACATGGCCTAACCGAGTAAACCTTCGGAAGAGGTCGCACTAGTGCCTAAAGGCACTATTTGCACTACCCTCCAACAAGAACTCTTGTCTGAGTCTGACTGAGCTCACACTACATAGTCTTTCTTTTCTAAACATAACTCTAATGCCGACATTATTAACTCAGCTGTAGTTGACACTATACAAATTACCCTAATGCTTAAGGTCCATGCATATATATATACAAAGGGATGAATCGAGGGAAATCTACCTAAGGTGACTCCTGTGTGGACTTGCACGCTTAGTAAAATCCTCAGATATCTCCGGTGACTCGCATGTCCAACAGATATTGCAAACCCGGACTAAAAATATTTATGTAGCACATTTGTTGTTTATTGGCATGCAAGTATAAGTGCCATTTATGCCATGTGAAGTCCCATTGTAACAGTGTGCCCAAGCATTGAGATGTGTTGCAATGCATTGCAACGCATCGCAACGAATATCACGTGACGTTGCGGATTTGTAACTTTTCCGACATCACTCGGCATCGTGGTGCTCAGGGCTGTCTTTCTTTCCTTTCCCTAGGGGTGCATCCCCTTGGGAGGAGTTTCCATGTCCGCAACTAGCCCTCTTCGTGGCGACGGAGAGGGTCGATATAGAATTCTCATCGTGGGGAGCAGTGGCGTTGGAAATAGGGGTGCCACGGTTCGGTTCGATTCGATTCTGGAGCGATTTTTTGAGATACGGTTCTGACGATGTCAAACCAGAACCGAACCAGTATATGAACCGAACTGAACTACTATTTGGTTCTCTTGCAGTTCGGTTCGGTCCGGGGACGGTTTGAACCAGATGTGATAATTATTATAGGTTCAGCATTGAGGGTGGTGTACGGGGTTGCTGGGGTTTTGCGTGGCGACCTTTTTTGTGACACTACAGACGTGAAGAATAGAAGTGCTAGATAAACGGCCACAAGACAAAAGTGGGACTCCCTCCATTGATCCTCCTGCATGTTGGTTGTACACTGTTTCCGGCTCAAGGCATACCCCATCGCCAACAGTGCGGCAGGATAAGACCCAAGTGAAGATACTGGCGTAGGATCTTGTGGCACGCGTGCACTATACTGTACTCACAATACATGGCCAACAACTGGGTTTGGAGCATGACAATAGAGAAATGGGTCAAAACCGAACCACGGGCTCGGTTCCAGAATGGTTCGATTCTCGGTTCGGTCCCGGTTCGAACTGGTTCTCTGAGAACCACGGCAAGAGAGGCTGGTCAGCCTACACGGCACCCTTAGTTGGAAAGGCGCAGGACATACCAATTCAACTGTCAGTTCATCGCCATTATCCGTAGACGATATTGATTGGTCAACTTGGGAAATTCTTGAACGCTCTCCCCCGCGAAGTCTTCTGGAAACTTGGATGGGTGGCGACGCCAACTTCGGAGTAGAGAGAAGCTCTGTTCGAAAAAATGAGTCATGGGTCATTGATGGAAATAGGCGAGAGGTGGTGCCAGACATTATCTGTAAGTGGCGTACATTTGGTGCTCGCTGGCTTACTCACCGCTACCGCTGAACCCCCAACCCGCCATTCCCACTGCACTCCACGTGGCTCTCGTGGCGTATAATCTGGAGGTTCTTCGACTGGCTGGGCCGTGTAGCCCTGGTTGCAGTGAGCAATTATCTGAGGCACTGTCTCACAAAGGGATCATTGCGTGGTGTTGCAATACAGTCGAAGAGCAATACGTTCCGATGAAAAAAAATTTGGAGGGGTCATGATTTTTCACAATAGGTAGAAGAGGCTAAAAGCCTTCCCCAATACGGCTTAAGGCATAATGCGAAAGGGCACCCAATTAGTACTAGCCGACTGTCCCATCTAGTATCATGCAGGAGTACAAAAAATAACACATTGGTAGTCATTTGGTGGATTGACAGCTTAGATTTATCAGAACAGAACAGGCGCAGAATTGCAAGGGACGGCGTATGTAAATAAACTAGCGTAGGATCAGAAGGCCCCAAAATTGAATGTACAAACTTTTGGCGATGGTTGTGGATCGTCACACAAGGGTAGCCGGGGCTCCGCCTCTCGTTTCAAAGCGTTGACCGCGATGGAAATCTGTGAAAATATTAGTAACTCTAGTCCTCGTGCATCACACAATCTTCTCACCGCGTCCACGGCCGCGCCCGCCATGACCGTTCTCATTGTAACTGCGATACCCTGCACGATTTCCTCTCATTTGCGTATCACCGCCGTTTCCAGAGAAGGGTCCCCACCGTTCTCCTCCATATGACCCACCGCCACCACGTCCGCCACGTCCACCGCGTCCACCGCGTCCTTCCCAGTTACCCCGACCACGGCCACGGTCTCGATAGTCGTTGCCGCCACGCTCACCATTGCCGCGGTGATCGGTCCATTTGTCGCCATTGTATCCGTTAGAACCATAGCGACCACGTCGTTCAGGAATAGGGACAAAGCCATCAGCATCAGGCTGTGGTGGGCCATTGCGTGAACTATAGGGACCTCGGCCACCTCGATGGTGACCTTCGTTATGGGGTCCTTGGAGAGGATGTTCAGAATTTCCATTCACATTTGTCTCAACCTGAAGGCCAGAGTTAATGAGATCAGGAATCGCTGGTGTAGTTGGCGTCGCAACACCCCCTGATCTGCCGAACTTCTCCTCAATTTGTGCAATATCAGGCAGGCCACCTTCGTCATCTGCCCAATTGACGGCAGGTAGCTGTTGGGATACACAAGAATCAATTCACGCAAGGCGGCCGCAATGTTGTAGACGATCATAAGGACGTACTTGAACGGCAACGGCTGCCTCGGCGGGCAGGCCCACGCCTGACTCATTTTGAATATCTATTTCCTCAACGAGCTTCTGCACTTCCTCGCTTATCACCGGCTCGGTCACGACCTGATCATGAGGAGGGTGCACCTGAACCCACTCAGCCGTTGAATTTACCAAATGATCATGTTCTAGAGTCTCCAAATCCAATTCCGATGCATTCATAAACTGAAAGGAACCTGTCGAAGGAATGAAAGCTCCTGCGGGAGCTTCCACCGGTTCTTGCACAATGGGGTCTTCCGGTATGCGCTCAGCTTCTGATGCGGCCGCTGCTTCAGGGGCTTCAGGGGCTACAACAGGTGTTTCAGGTGCGGGTAGAACGGGTGTAGAGGGCTGGATGAATTCTTGAGTAATTTGGAGGAGACGGTCATCTGGGATGCCTGTCAGCCACGACAAATACTGATCACGGCTCAAATAAGTACTTACAGTCAATACCAGCAAAACCATCATTGGGAATACTTCCAAAAAGACCTTTGAGAAGCTTTTGTCTCTCGGCGGAATCAAAGTCTGGGGTAAGGAGCACACGTCCCGCCTCAATGACGGCGTTGCGTTCAATTTCGTCCATAGGCAATCGACGGTTAGCAGTCGTCCAAGAATGGAGGGGAATAGGGGCCGAAAGAATGGTGGAAAGAGAAAGGAGGGCAACTATCAAACGGACTTGTTGGAGATTTTTTGTTTCGATGGATTTCGCAGCTTTCTTCTCTCGTTTTTGGAATTCGGCCTCCCTGGCAGCAAGTTCTGCGGCCTGTTCCTCGGCCCTCTTCTTTTCCGCTTCGCGTTCTGCAGCCTGGTATCGGTGGTAGCCAACAGACAAACACATATTTATACAGGACCCACACCTTGAAATCCCTCTGGACCGTCTCTAGCTTCTCGAGGACAGCCCGGTGGATTGGAAGCGATTCAACGTCTCTCTTTCGATGATCTCCCTGCACATCGCCTTGAGAAGCGAGAGCTTCTGACTTCGACTGTTGCGAGGC
The DNA here is from genome assembly GCF_015039405.1 of Cantharellus anzutake. Lineage (NCBI taxonomy): Eukaryota > Fungi > Basidiomycota > Agaricomycetes > Cantharellales > Hydnaceae > Cantharellus > Cantharellus anzutake. The sequence goes on from NW_024067236.1 coordinate 62,459, forward strand.
CATGGTTAAATGGCCGTGAAGCGAGGAGCATCAGTAGAACGTACGATATTTTTCTTGAGCACCCGTATCCGATCCAATAGAACCCGATCGGTAATAGGGGTAGGAGGGAGTTTCGATTCGTCGATTTCCTCAGGCGGTTGTGGTTCAGGTTTGGGCTGTTTCTGTGTTTTCTCGGGTTTCGTCGTATAGATACCAAGGATATCGGCACGCAAATCTTCTTCAGCTTTGATGGCATCCCGTTCCTGCTTCCTTTTTTGCTTCAATTGGCTTTTTGAAGGAGGTGTTGGTGGGGGGGCACCGGGAACATATCGTTGTTGCAGTAGTGACGTTCCAGACATGGTTCAAAAATCGATCACTGTGGAAATTTGAATAGTCAGATGCTGTTCAATGGAAGAGAAGGCCAAGATTCCATCTTACGATGTTAGTGAGTGCGCCTGATGGAAACTGTCAATGTTCAAAAGTCATGTCACGAGACCGAGTCCTGAATATTGTGGCACCAAAAACTATCAAGCGCTGTCAAATTGTTCTCTTCCATGTCTTCGCTTGATGATCCTCGACGGCTAGTGCATTACGGGCAGGAGAGCGTATCCAATGTGGGTCCAGGAGCACTACCAACGCCCGTCATTGATGCCTCCATATACTCAGGTCTCCAGTACTGATTTTCCTGGTTATGACCCAAGCAACGACTACTTGTGGGACATCGTGCAATTTAAGAAAGTAATTCCTGGAATCCCATAGCTTTAAAGCATCCCACTCCCTAACGCTCAACGGTAGTCATTAGTCGTTAAAGTGCAGCGGCTTTCAGATGTTACAATCGAATTCGACATTGTCGGTATTGACACGTCAATAGCCAATGCGTTCCGTCGAATACTCATTGCTGAGGTCAGTATAAGAGCAAAATATCACTCGTGTCATTTCTCACGGTATTTGCAGGTCCCAACAATGGCCATAGAAGGTGTTTACCTCTTCAATAACACATCTGTCATCCAGGACGAAGTTTTAGGCCACCGGATTGGTCTCATACCACTGAAAGTGGACCCAACAAATTTCGAATACCTAACTCCCGGCGGAGGCGCTAGTGACAGAAACACCCTTGTATTTGATCTGTTAATCGAATGCAAACGAAACCCAAAAGCGAAAGCTGGAGAAACTGACCCAGAAAAGCTGTATATTAATTCCAATGGTGAGTTCACACGGGATTCCCAGAACTAAATTCAGCATCGTAACCTTGACCGTGTTCTGGTTTCCATTCCCAGTTTATTCGCGTGACCTGAAGTGGAAGCCTCAAGGGGAGCAAGACGAGGTTTTTCAAGTCCCTCCAGCACCTGCAAATCCAAACATTTTGATTGCCAAGTTAAGACCTGGACAAGTGCGTCAGTCGACGTCTTCCATACCCATCGGAATGTGACTAGATCACCACTTGCAGGAAATCGAGGCTCAGTTTCATGCGCATAAAGGCAAAGGCGAAGAGCACGCAAAATGGTCACCAGTTGGTATGCACATGTCTCCTTTGTATCCTTTACTATCTACAGATGTTGATATCATCCATGGACACCTTCAGCGACTGCATCCTACCGCCTTCTTCCACACATCACAATCCAAGAACCTATCCTACCCAGATCCATCCCAAAATTCAAAAATTGTTTCCCAGCGGGGGTGATCGAATCACGTACGAACCCTTCCACGGGAGAAGAAGAGGTTTTCGTTGCAAACCCACGGAAAGATACTATGAGTCGAGAAGTGCTACGACATGAGGAGTTTAAAGATATTGTCAAATTAGCGAGAGTACGGGATTTTTTCCTTTGTGAGTGGGCTTTACCTACCTCTTGGTTCCTTGTTGATTTGCTTGCCATCATCCTGTCTGATTGTAACGGCACAAACAATCTTGATTATCTAGTTTCCATCGAATCAGCAGGACAAATGCCCCCCGAGCAACTCTTCCCTCAGGCGGTAAACGTCTTACGAGAGAAGATTGCACGGATTAGGGCAGATATAGATACATACATTACTGCTAGCATTAGTGTGGACGTAGATATGGTTGATGCGACGGAGTAACGGCGCTGCGCCTGGCATACGAGTGTGAGTGTAAGTGGACATTTCCCAGCAGAATTTGAATTGGTGTGCTTTGGTACGTAGCCTTGCAATTTTTCGCTCCAGGCGCCTTGTTGTAATGGATCGATATGTGCGACGATAGATGCACAAGTGCTGTTCCTGACCCATTTCTGACATTCCAATGTCAAGAACTGGGCCATTTCATGATTGGTCGCTTCCTGCATAACAAAGCTAGCTAGCTAGGCCGTAATCTGGCTCTACCAACGTGGTACATATGCTTCGGTCTCAGTGGCCGACTGACTTCCGTCCCTGCCAGGTTACAGCAGCTCATAGCGCTTGCAACCAGCTATCTCTGCAACGTCGAAATCATAAAATAAGTGGATAACATCGTGGTGCAAAAACCGGGGCATCAGCCGATCTGAACGTGACACCTTCAACGGTCCGCATTCGCAGAGAAGAGGCAGGATTATAATAAACGAGGGGTGGTAGAGGATCGTGTAAATATGTGGAAGTAACATAAATGGGCGTATCGAAAAAAAAGTAGCAAGGCAAAACAGCACACAGGTCAAAGTTTTTACCCGACCTCCACCCACGTCCTAATAAATACCATAGCAAGATGGAGATCAAACCAAGAAATCAAACGTAACTCGGCCACACTCATAACCATTATATAGCAAGACACCCCGAACTTCAGCCGAGTCAAGTTCCAAACCAAGTTCGAAATCTGCATGCAACGCAACACGAATGAACATTCCTCCGTTCCAGAAGTACTTGGATGACGAAGGAAAAAAATGAAATGTCAACTCACCAGTATAGAAACCGCCTGGCTGAGGGTTATTTGCGTGCTGTTGGAAACTGGGTAGTGTAGCGAGGTCTACGGTCCACTTGCACAACTCGTACGTCTCGCCTTCGTCAGTATACCGCATAAGTTTATCCGAGTCGGATGTGTAAAGCACCGCAACAAACATACGATCTATACCACGCGAACGTTAGCACCTTGAAAACGCCCCTTGAGGAATTGACGAAAACAACTTGCCTTGAGGAGTCGAAGAGAATTTGCAGAATTTGGTTCGAATCCTCTGACCCTTCCTCAAGATCGCACCCTTACTGACAAGATACTGTAGCCTATTTTCACAGATATGAACGCCGGCATTGTTTTCAGTGATATACGCCGGTCGTCTCTGCCAGTCTTCTGGCTCGGCTGGCAATTTGACTCGCATGATATACGATTTGGGTGCGATGATGGAAGAGACAAGGGGACGTCGAGCGAGGCCGTACTGAGCAGCACCACGACAAGTCGCAGTGTCAGCGTCCGAGGGGCGAGCAATGACTTTGATACGAGAACCCAAAGTCTCCTGTGGAATAGGAAGGGCAACATTAGAACGAGCCTGATTGAGTGTGAACACTTACATCCACTCGCTTGAAGAGATATTCACTTCCTGAGAAACCGCCGACAAGCAGTAGGGCGTCAATCCTCTGATCAACACGGCGAGTTTGTCCCTCGATCAAGTTCAAAACCTAGGCACGCAGGGAGATTAAGTCATGTGTGCCTCGTGCATGGGCAAATGATGCGACTGACTTGCTCAATGACTGGATCGAACACCTCTCTTCGCAACAAGTTTCCCGGAATAGCCAGTTCACCGTTGATCAAACCAACAGCAGGATCATCTGCCACACAGCGAACCAACTCAGCGAATATATCAAGGAAAGACCCCATATTTCCAGCTCACCGGGATCCTCGACGTTAAAACAAGTGAAATGGAACATATTCCCATCATCGCTTTCTCCAAGATACGCGAGTTTATCCGTCTCGCTGAATGCATGCATAAAATACGCCAAACTTGCCGGCTCCAAATGAACAGGGTGGTCCGCCAACAACGTTCTCACCAACTCCCTAAATCTCAAGTCGAGGAATAGCGAACCACAATTGGACCCCGAACGAGCACACACTTCGGCGATTTCAAGGTTCTGGAGCGAACCGATAATTTTGTATACTGCAAGGTCCACCGTACCTCCTCCAGCGTCGCAGATCATGAAATTCTGACTGGGACGAAGTTGATGAAGGTTCGTAAGGTGGGCGCAGTGTACGGCTGCTGCCTCTGGTTCGCTGTTTAGAATGAATCATGTTAGTGAATGCCGGGATAACCCAAAATGACGACACGACACACGTTATAATATGAAGACGATCTCTCCATTCACGGTCGCCTGCAAAGGCGGCACCAACAAGACCTCTAATGACACATAAATTGTGAGCCCATGAAGATACACAACTCGCCAGCACTCACGCTTGAATTGCAGCATCACGCATGAGTTGACAGCCCTTCGCATCCCAAGCCGCAGGGACAGCTGAACAACATGCGCATCAGTACCGATTATGCATAGGAGGGCTTGAAGAATACAACGTACTGAGCCAAACGTCAGCAGCATCTGAAGGGGACCTCCATCAGAAAACACGTTGCCGCGTATGGGTCATTCACTTACTCAAATCCGCAACGATACCAATTTCCTGAGTGATTCGTTCGCGAGCATACTATATGAAACAACAGGCCAGACAAACTGTCGCAGTCAATCCATTACCCATGATGAAAGATGGACTCACGTCCCAAAGACAGGTCAAGAAATCAACAATCAAATCCACTGCTTTCTTTCCCAAAGGCAACTTGGGTAATCTCGGATCCACGACATCATCCCTCAACGCGCTAGGCTCCAGGAACAGCTTGAACCATTCACATCTAACCGTACCCGGCATAGGACTCGCATTCTTCGCCTCCAAACCCCACGCCAACACACGTCCAGAATCATCGTACAACAAGCAAGTTGGAATTTTTCGGAAATTTTCGGTTGCCCCTGGCCAAGTGAGAATTTGTTGAACTTTACCCCCCGCAATTCGTGATGAACCATACGCTACGCCACTAAACGTCGTACCGAAATCGATCGAAACGGACATTCGACCTTCGTCAGCAGAAGGGATCGTCGGAACGGTTGACGTCGCGGCTGTACTTAGTCTTCCATTGATCGACGAATTGAAGGGAGTTGTTGTAGAAGAATATCGAGATGAAGCTGTGCCGGTATGAAGAAGATGTGGAGGTGATGGAGAAGTAACAGGTGGTGATAATGTACTGGCTCGAATGGAAGCTGGATGACCTGGATGAACAGGATCCGGACGAACGATTGTAGGATCCAGTAAAGGTGTATAATGTGATGCATTGTTCGTGTGAATGGAAGCTGCACGCTCACCACCTCCTCCAATAACGCTGGCCGGAGGAGCACCCATTATCCCGCCAACAGGCACGCTGGAAAAAGAATTAGGGTCCTGTTGTGGGAGTTGAGGAGCCGAAGGTGGCGAAGTATGTCCATTTGGCACCCCCCATGGTTGATGGGCATTGGGCCCGGGCGCTAGTTGGGCAGGTTGCGGCGGAGCAACCGGTTGACCTCCAAAGCCAGCCATCATGTTAGGTCCTGGACCAGGCTGCATAGAATGACCCATAGGACCATTCATCATTGAACGGTTCAACTGCTGCATTTGCTGTTGCTGTTGCTGCTGTTGCTGGTGTTGGAACTGTTGTTGTTGGAATTGTTGCTGTTGCTGTTGCTGCAGCTGCTGTTGCTGTTGTTGATAAGCGGGTTGACTTTGGGGCGGTGGGACGCCACGAGGAGATCCGCAACAGCTCATGACTGCAAGGCAAAGACTGTTCGTCCCAGAAGGGGGTCACCTACGCAGCGCCCTAGTTGTGTTGGACAGGAACGAGAAGGGAAACGGGTGGATTTAATATTCAAATGCTTGCTTGCACCGCCTTGGGAGCAAATGAATTGTGCCAAACTTGGTCCAAGGGATGAACTGTCCCGGTAATTGCCGCTTCACAAACTGGTAATTTCCCGCACCGCTACACCACAAAAATGGGGAGCGTTTGGGTAACACCGAAGAGTACATGAGGGGATCATTAATACAAGGTGGGTTACTGGTCTGTGGCGCCGTTAGCGTTTGTGACGGAGGTGGCTTGGTGGCTATGCTGAGGCCAGCTGGTTTGGTTCCACGTGAGAACTGAGTCCTGGCTCATATCTTATCTTCCCTCCCCAATCATGTCCAACCCTCAGCAGGTGCTTGGAGATCCATCTGCACCCCAAAGTACTCTCACGGAAGGAATGACTATTCAAGTAGGGTGTGCAGCTCTTGCGCGCATGTTTCATTCTGAAGATGACAACGATCACATTACGCGAATGTTACCGGTTGTCTGGTCCATCGTCAACGGCGCTCTCGGTAGTTCCAAGGATCAGGACATAGATAAACGTCTTAGAGACAATTCCGAATTCGGTGCTTACATCATGAGTGACGAAAGGAAGGGTGAGCGAGAACTTGTCGATTTGCTGAGAAGCATGGCGAACAACGAGGTACCCTGGCGCGATTTATTTAAAAATGGTATGTACAATTGCTTGCTTCCTTTTGATTCCAAGCCCACTCTAGTTATCTTATTCTGTCTCTAGAAGCGTTTCTAATGTCTGAGCTAGAGACTAACCTTGTGAAGAACAAAGCTCTCGGTGCGCGTAACTTCAATCCTTCTCCATTTTTTACTGATCTCCTCTCATCACAGCTACCACACTCGCATGGAATAGTATATTCGAAGGCGACCTAGCAAATGTGCTTTTTATGACCATCGCAGATTACCTGGACAAGGACAAAGATTCCTACATAAGGGTCACCAACATCATAAATTCAGCCGGAACTGGCAAGTCCCGGGTGGTGGATCAACTTGGCACGGAAATTATCGTGGTACCAATGTGTTTACGTCAGGGAAGCGAAGGTTTTCCGTTCGTCTTTTTCTCTATAAGCATCACTTGTTTACAATCCGACTCTATAGGGTTCCCTCCTCCTGATAGGATACTGCGTGATTGGTTTGTTTCTGTGAAGAGGGATAGGGCTAGTGTACAGAAGAAACTATCTGGATTCGCATATTCTCTCTTTGTAGTCACTCTCCAGAAATTGGTGACCATCGAGTCAGAGAACAAAGGTGATTATTTTCCGACTGCTTTCCGGGCCACTTGCCAAAGACGTTGCAGACATACGGAAGTTACCTCCTCTTACTGCATCCGCTACAAAATCGCGAAAAATTCCGAAAGAATATGTGCCATTGGTGGTAGATCGCCACAAGAGATTGGCATCTGCCTTCCGTAAGTATATGACTACAGGACAAACATACTTCACTTCGAATCCCGATCGAGAAACTTTTTACAAAGAAGTAATCGAGTTGGTTGAGAAGGTGGATTTTTTGTCCTTCACCCTTTTTTGTGAGAATAACGGTTTGCTCCAGTTTGCGAAAGACAACAAACAAGTTAGCAACAAAAATGGAGCTGAGCATCGCCGGCACATTTCCGAAGGCAAGGACCCACGAGAGGCAGGCGAGAGGCTCTGTCGCTTCATCGATGAGTACAAGGCTTTGGAGTCAGCCAAAGGCCCACAACGGCCACTGGTCGTCCTCGCTTTCGATGAGGCTCATGTCTTCACTGATAATCTGCCAAATCAAAAAGGCTGGAATCTGTTCTCGGAGCTGCGTCGAATTCTACAACAAATCCGTGGCCTCCCAATATTTTCACTGTTTCTTTCGACAGCAGGACGGTCCAATAAGTTCTCCCCAGAGATTCGTTCTGATCTATCAGCTCGGGCCAGGCGACTCGACTACCGTCCCCTGGATCCGATTTGCGAAATCAGCTTTGATGATATTGCGTACCCAACGTTGAAGGGTACTGTCACAATAGACAGAGTGGTAGAAACTGATTGGATTTCCCATCTTGGTCGCCCATTGTATGTCCGCCCAGTCATCCCTTTGCAGCTTACATACCCACCTCGAGTAGATTCGGGTCTTATTGGGACGAGCTGCCAATGCAATACAAAAATGAGCAAATGATTATGGACTATGCAAAGCAAAAGCTGCTGTGCGGTCCGACTCAGCTGACAGACGACCCGGCTGGTACTCTGGCCTGCCTTTCCCAACGTTTCGCGCTGGAGTTCAATATGGGCGTTTCAGCTCGTGATGTAAGCTACGTACAGGTTGAACGGCATATGCGACTCTGCATCGCAGCGACTGCTGGACTCGAAAACATGATTACCATTCCTGGGTCCGAACCACTTCTAGCCGAGGCTGCCTATCAGTTGATGAAAGATACAAAGAAGAATGCGGTGCGCCATCTGGCCAATCATTCGGATTTGAACTGTATCGACCGTGGACGGCGTGGTGAACTGGTCGCGGCCCTGTTGATCATGCAAACATACGATGCAGCACGGGCGATTAGTGGTAGAAGATGGGTGTCTGTGGCCAACTTCATGGAGGCCTTACTTCCGACGTCGAATTATGAGATGCTTCTTCTGTCTGGGCCGACGTCTTGGCCCATCGGAGAAGGGACCCTGAAACGCGACACATTTAAGGCGATATTCAAGGACTATGGCATGTGGTTTAACCACGTCATCAAAATTGAGAGAAAGGAAATGTTCTCGATCGACCATCTTTGGAAATTTGTTACGCGTGGGGCGATGATATTGTGTGCGACTAATCAAGGAGGCATTGACATTATTTTGCCTGTTTGTCACACGACAAAGAATCTTGGTCCTCATTCTGTGACAGCCGTAGTCATTCAGGTGAAGAATGCGCAGGATCATAAGGCAACACTCAACCCATCGTTGTTCAATGCGATGGATTCGGTCGTCAAAACGGCTATATTCTCCATGCTCAATGTCGATCCCGTCCCCGACTCCGAGTCAACCATGGAGAAGCCGAAGACTGCAGAGCGGGGGGAGCCCAAGAAAAAGAAAAGGAAGGTGTCCTCTAAGAGACCAAAGAAGGTGATTCTGGTGCCCGAAAAGGTGCATTCGAAGCCGGTTATCCGAGTAGTATTCGCCTTGGCTTCTCCAGAGCCTGCCATAATCTTCAGGGAGAGGCCCGAGGTGATGCATCATGTGGACGGATTTACTACCTTCGATATCTGGCTTGCGGGCCTCTCGCCCAAAACGTTCAAGCAGATTGAAGAAGCAGATCTGCAATCATACAAAAGACTTCTGGAACGTTCACTTATGCCTCATGATGGATTCAAATTGAAGGATGAGCCAACTGTAGGCAAGAAAGCAAGAGGGGCTTGCAGGCGGAGGATGGCACCATTGACCCTCCCAGGGCGTAGCCATCATGGTATTCACCTCCCAGGAGCAGGCAGTGAATTGATGTTTTGCTAGTAACCACTATAAGTATATACAGCATCTTGGTGGTTATCTGAATTTCTAGGAACTGAATGTAGTTTGATGATTGCCCTGTGCTCATTCTCTGATGTGTTCCTATAGTGCAAGTGAAGAGGAAAGAGTCGCAACGACCGCGAACGTCCTAAACGACCTGCCAATTTCGACGACAATTGGAGCCGTCATCCGGCCTCGGAGCAGAAGCTTGGAGCAGAAGTCGAGTCCCGTCCTTGCTGGACCGGAGGTGATAGAGATTCGTGATTTCGGCACTCAATCACCATACGAGGCTCCTAGATGGTTGACGTGACCACTGCATGGAGATAGTGGACTCTCAAACCATATTGGTGGCCACCTCGCTTATGTTCCCCATCAAGATATGAGCAATGGGGTTTTCCATGAATAGACGCCGAAGTCTTCGTGCATGCTTGGTGGGAGGCCGTAGAATGGTATGCATCCGAGTCGTGCACCCGGTTCAGGGAGGTGCATGGTCTGCCGTATTACCAGGGAAGATTGAGTTGAGGGACACAGGACCAGGGATGCGATATGAGCAAGTGGTGGGGACTACGGGATTCACAACTCAAAGAACTGACATTCGTAACACCGCAACGCGCAACGAGCTTGCCCGACTCCGTCGACCAAGTGAAAGCGCCAAAATGCCATGCTCCGGGAGGAAACCCAAGCACGCGACGATGAGGAATGGCTTGCAAAGAATTTGGGTGGAAGGATGGAGTGGAAGGGTCAGAAGGAGAGGGGAGGGGCTTGACGTCGTCATGTTGTCGGACCAAGGCCCCTAACCTCAGAGTTCCAGCAGGAAAGGGGTCATTTGGGAGAGTACCAAGACTCACCATACCATGGCTAAGGGTGACAACGACCGCGGACATCCTAGACGACTTAACTAACGTCGAAGACGATCCTTGCTGGACGGGAGGCGGTAGGGATTCGTAGCATCAAACGGCGCTCGACCACCGTATCAAGCTCTCAGAAAGTTGACGCCACGCACCCTAAGATCACCACGGGCGGCCAGAGAATTCTGTTCTGCAGTTGGACCACATCGGTAGCTCCTTAGCCACACAATAGCAGGATTCTTCCGGCAACAGGTGAATAGACGCTGAGGTCTTCATGCATGCTTGATCTAGGACCATCTGGGTCATGCTCTGCGTCCACTTTGTAATAATGCATGTCTGTCGCCTCACCTTCAGCGAGGGGAGGAGTGAGTCGGGATACGGGATCGGGAATGTATGAGATATGAGCAAGGGATGGAGACTGGGATTCATGATCCAAGAACTGAAGTTTGTAACACGATGACGCACAACCGACAATGTAAATTCCAAGCGTGCGGCGATGAGGGACGACTAACAAAGTGAGTGGAAGGATGGAGGAGTCGGGAGGAGCGAGGAGCTAAACGTGCGGGTCGTCTGAAGCCGATGTAAGCATTATGTTGTCGCACTAGGCTTGTCAATCTTCCGTGGAACTTACGACAAATTCCCTCGTTATCCTCGGTAACGACAGTGGCTGCCATGGGCAAATTCAATGGGGCAGGGTAGTTGTGGATCGAGCTGGAATCAGGAAATAGTGCAGAACAATGGTGAAGACCCGGAGAGATGGCCATACAGTTGGTGAAAGGAAACAGCGATCGATAAAGGTTCGATGGATGAAGATGACTGTTCCGGAATTGGAATTATGCGCGTCAAGCTTCTCTCGGGGCTTGAACGAATCGCAATTCTATCAGAAAATGACATCACATCCTTAAAACACGCAATATGTTTCACGTACATATTTGAATGGACGGTATTCTGCAGGCATTACAAAGTCGAATCGAGCCAGTCACCCAGGAAGGCATTTTTCCATAAAATGGGTGGTGGTGAGCAACCCAGATATGTCCGGCTCACCATTGGAAGGAGCGCACCGGAGTTAGAGGAAATACTGCCCCTTCACATAGTTGAAAAAAGAATACTCACTACCAATTGGATTCCCTGTTATGAGTCCATCGTTGCGTGATAATTCGTGACGCCCCTGAGGAACGTTCCGGGCGGCTTGTTGGGAAAAGATCAACAAGTGAGCTAAATGTCACCATGACCGCCCCAATCGGCTATTATCTCTTATATCCCACTATGCCTTTCAGACCCAGTGGACTCCTCTGGGCATCCACTCTTCTTCCGCTGCCTTACTGCCTCTATCCACTTTACGGGCCACCCCAAGACCTCACCCTCCGCGTATACAAGGTAGTACCAAGTCGTCAGTCCTTTAGCGGCTTAGTGGTGCAGATCTGAGTGAGTTCCAAGCCAAGTGTCTCCAGGCCAAGCGCGATGAGGCTCGCGTATCGGAGGCACACGAGATATTCAAATTGCACCCTGCTTCCACCGTGACGGAAGAGACGTAGGGAAGATCACAAATCGGAGAGCCCTGAGAGGAACAGCATATTGTTTATAACGCCTGAGATCAAAATTCGAGTTTACGAAAAGCCGTGAACACCGAAAGTCTTGAAGTGGCAACACATGTCCTGAAACCGCGTTTCGGACTTGCCAGAGAGGAGGCATTCCTCATTACGACAAAAAACTGTCTAAGACCGTGATAAAGCCAGCGCAGGAGGAGGCGTGAAAGCGTGGGAGAAAGCGCGGGAAGCCAATGAGAGAGAGCGAGCGGACCAATGCAGCTATTGACATTTCAATATCTAGGCCTTTTCACTGTGGGAAGTCTCACCGTCAGATCCTACGGTATAGACTGTTCAACGGAACTCTCATACACTGTTTATGAGTGCACCACCCATAGGATGAAATTTTACTTGCCATCCTGTGCTTAAGCGGAACCACAGGGAACTTGCCATTTCTCTGAACTTTGATGTCGCAGTGAACGTGGTTTCAACCGCAGTCATGTCGTCGGGAAATGGGATCGATATTGTTTCAGACGGATTCAACGAGATCGTTGAAGTCCTACCTCCACAAGAGATGCTCGTTCAGCTCGATGGTATCAATGTGGCGGGTGAGCATCTCCCTGCCGTCCTTCCTAATTAGAGATTGCCGAAACCGTTTTCCCCTATCGGTGCACAAGCTCCGATGGTTCGATTCTCAAAACGTACGCCTCCCTACAAAAGATCTCCAATGCCCACTCACGGGCGAGTCTTCCGATGCTTTCCGTAGACAGTACCCTATCGTCACCTCGTCTCATTATATAACACTCATATAACGTACACGCCAATGATCCTCGCACAAGAATTCTCTCGATCAGCAATAGGACGACAGTCTGACTTTACTACTAGCATGTGGGAACGTGGTGTCTTCGATGTGCCTGAGAGGCAATTCTCCCCCAAATCTCCCCCTCCCGAAGCCCCGAGTCCAGCCAATCTTCATTTCCCCGACGAATCGAAAGCAATGCTTAATTCGCCAAAACCACTCGCCGAGAATCCAACGTGTATGAAAGGTGTGGAAGATTATAGATATTCACTTTCCACAAAGACGCGTCGCGTGCGTGGAGCACTTATAGCTCAATTTGCCGCAAACGACGCCAAGATATTCGCAGACGCAAGCGAACTCATTCATCCTCACGTAGATGGTATCGACCTAAACCTCGGTAGGCAGAACTCTCCACTTCTTACGATCACGATTTGACGCTCGCCTCCGTGATCTTGCACGTATGCGATATTAAGGCTGTCCACAAAAATGGGCTTACGCTGAAAAAATTGGCTCATACCTCCTTCGAGAACCCAACACCGTCCGAGAGCTTATTCGTTCCGCCAGAGACCGTACAGGGTGGAATACACCCATTAGCATCAAGATCCGACTCGACACGGAGTTGAAAAGGACAGAACAATTAGTCAGGACGGGTGAGTTTTTATACCCCACCTCTTCATTCAGAATCTGACAATGCATGAATTTCGAGTTCAGCTATACAAGCCGGTGAGCGAGAAACTTTTTCAAAAGAAAATATTCTTGTGTCTTGACGACGGAATGCTCTCCAGGTGCAAGTTTCATAACGGTCCATGGGAGAACACGACATCAACCTTCGACACACACCGTGGATCTCGACGGTATTCGTTTCGCTAGGGAATGCGCGCGCGAAGAAGTGCCCGTTATAGCCAGTACGTTTGTTTACTTTTGTTCAGGAGTCATTTTTCTCCTTCACCTGGATACACGCAGATGGAGACGCATGGAGCCACACACAGAGCGAGGCGATTCGGCGCAAGACAGGGGTTCGAGGTGTCATGAGTGGTAGGGGATTGCTTGCCAATCCCGCCCTGTTCGCAGGATACGATAGGACACCCATTCATGCTGTCACTGTAAGTTTGCTCCATTCCTAAAGTCCAGGAAAACTAGTTAATTGAGCGTTTGAACTTGCTGAATAGAATTTCGTCCACCTCAGCACCAAATATGGTGTCCTTCCATTCCCACTTTTCCATCGACATTTAGGATTCATGCTTGAAGAGCGATTCGCTTCTCGTGCTGAACGTAGCTATTTCCTGAGTGACCTTGTTAGTTATGCAGGAGTAATAGATTGGTTGGAAGAGAAGGGGGTAATGTTGGATTCTTGTTCGGATAATCATCTCTGGTCGCAGGAGCGGATTGTGGATCCTGCCAGTAAGGTAGGGTTAATATAGTGGTGGCGATTTACTTAAGGTAGGGTCAATTGGTCTTTGGGTCAATATATGCCGGACAGACTCGTTATGTGATGCACGTGTGGGGCTTCATTGAGGAGCAGATATTCCTGTTCACGTCATCGTTTATGCCAAATTGGTTCACTTGTGGGCGCAACGCCCTGCTGGTCATGCCGCACCGCAACCGAATATTTATCGCCGCGATTCATGCATAGCCATGGCGACCTCGTTTTCTATTTACCGCTAACAAAGCCAACGTTCCAGGGAGATCGAGTCCGTGATTGGTCGAATTGAAAATCGGCAGACTCCGGACAGGCGGATGATGAGATCATATGACGTTCTTTCTCCGCACCCGAATTGAATTGAATTGTATGCCACCAAGTTGTGGTCCTGCTGACCTTCTCCATATAGTATGTATATTGTCAGCAATAACATATAAGAACGGAGTAGAGAGCCCAACTTGAACGTACGATTGCCCTCTCCATCAGTCAGTCAAGGTTGACTTGAAAGCTCAACAATGGCAGACAGCGCGTGGACGGATAATATCATTCTCAAGGTGAGTCCGCAGGCCGCTGCGCTAGTATCAACGGTTGAGAGTGCAACTTGCTTCACATCTAGGTCGTAAATATCGTAGCATACCTCCTCCTCGCGGGTTCTAACATCTATAACGTTGCCGGTCCCGTGAGTATTTGAACTTTCAGCGCTTGCGCCATTCCAGGTGTTTATGCCAGTCACTGACTGATGTGAGCCAGGGATATAGCAGTGGAAAGGAAACCTACGTCACTCCGTAAGTAATGTCCTAATTGACTTCTCCGTTGAGGTTTCAGTTGTGTGGGTGGAGAGGGTTGTGATGGTTGACGTCGTCGTCATATGGGACGTCCACGTCCCACCCAACCAATACGACGCCATACCCAAACCTCCTCCAACTCGCTCTCACTGACCTGTCTCTCCGAACAGAGCTTCCTGGGTGTTCTACATCTGGTGGCTGATCCATCTCCTCCTCTTCGGCTTCATCATCTACCAGTTCTACCCCGCCGGCAAGAAAACCATCATTGATGGTATCTCATGGCGTTTCTCTTTCTTACTGGTCTTGAATGCCATTTACGTTAACACATGGGCTACACATCACTACCGAGTCGCCCTTATCTTTGCGCTCTTTGTGAGCAGCACGGTCAGTCATATCTACTGGATTATAAAGAAGCATCACCAGCGGGAGCAGTGGCCCGATGAGCGTGAGTCGTGTTTCGTCCTATCTTGTGGTTCACTTACGTATGACGTCACTATCCCAGTCTTCATCCATCTTCCCTTCTCTCTTTATCACGGTTGGACCCTCGTCCTCGTGATCCTATCAATCTTTGAAGCCTTTGGAGTCAATGCTCTCAAACATTCACCAGGAGTCATCACCAAAGTTCTCGTGTTCCTTGCTCTTCTCTTCCTTGAATCGACGAGCGTTGCGTATGCTTATTCGAGCGAGGAGGGAGACCTGGCTGGAGCGATTGCCATCGCGTGGAGTTTATGGGCTATATTTGATCGTGAGTGGCGACTTGTCCTTCTTTGTTGGGACTTTTTCCTGAGTTCTGTGCTGTGGTTTATTTTAGAACAAAGGTCGGACGAGTTTATCCATTGGTCCGCTTTCGCTTTCGCTCTACTTTCGCTCTTCAGCGTTGCGAAGGCGCTTTGGAGCACGATTTCCACGCACCGTGGAGGAGGGAGTATCTTGCATGATGAGGAGAGGGCACCTCTTGTGGCAGGTTGAGGGAACGATTGTCCGTGTACCGTTCTGGTCCCATGATGCAGATTGATGCATTCCTGAATCCTTGTTTCTTTTTGTTCATGATGATGATGATGTACATGTAACTTCTATCATTCCATTCCATTGCATGCGTAGCCAATGCATGAAATATTATAGTAACGATTTGACTACTTGAACGAGTAGATGGTTGATTTGATCGACACTAACGGTCATCCCATATATATTTGTCACAAGGATCCTGGACTCCGTCTGGCCTGCCCAACTTGCCAATGACATCTATGTTCTCAAGTTCGCCGTGACTTGCGTTAGATCGCCACCTTTGGGGTTCTTTTTGGCCTGTTCGCTGTTGCGCTTATGAAATCAAAGCAGTAACCCTCAACTTTTTTTTCTTCCTCCCTCGGTACACTGCACTGCACGTAGATCGAGCTGAGGCGGGATCTTATAAACATTGTCTGGGCCGTTCACTGAATCCATAGATATCTAGCGCTGAAATAACTACCTATACATTCGGGTATCTTCTCCAAGGCGGAAAGATAGTCCTTCAGTCACGAAAATCCGACAGCTTCAGGAGCAAGGTCGAGTGCTCTAGAGCGCTCCTGAACGCTAGAGCACTTGAGAGAACTCAAGAGCGCTTGTCGGGTTTTAGTGTGAACTCCAGAACTGCTTGTTTTCGAAGGACTTCCCGGTGGCACTACGATGGAATATATCGCATCAGCATCTCTTCGTCGACGAGTTGAAAGCGAGGAGAAACGTGACTGAAGCAGATGGACGAAATTAATGTCAAGATGTTCCATGTAAGAAGCCACATCCATGGCGATCTTCGCTTTAGGGGCTGCTTTGATTGGGGTGGCAAGGAAGGACAGGAAATGTCCTACTTCTCCAGGCCTAAGTGATGTATGGAGAGCGGGATAATAAGGTGGTGGCAAAGACGAAACGATTGATCAAGGAAGAGATCGAGAAGAGACGTGCACGGTTTTGGTGGTGACCGAATTGACACTTCAAGCTTTGAATTCTGGTCGTTCCTTTTTCTCTTGGTCGGTGCCTCGTTCCAATTGTTCCCCACGCAAAATGGAATCAATTCGGCCAACCCCGGGTAAAGCTAAAAGAACTGCAACTGAACTGGGTGGCCGTAGTGGTATGAAAATTGGTTGAAGGCTAAAGCTGTGTGCGGATGCGACGTTAAGTGTCATGCTGCAGGTGCTGCACTGGCACCATCCTTCTTCCGCTGAACAATGACAAAGGCATTTTTTCCCTGCTCACCTTGCGACCGACACCTCTCCCCTGATCTCTACGATTCAATGCCCCTCACCTAACAACCTCCCATGGTTTCCGCCATTTCCATGGAGCTAATAACACAGGTATGTATCAGGCTATCATTACAACGCTACTCGTTGGACTGTACATGTCCCTCAATGTCCATATAACGGCTGCTTCAGCCTTACCCTCAAGGCTCGAGAGGGTGCAACGACTCCAGCCTCTGTGGCATGTCCCCTAGCTTAGACATGACCGGGTCTTGAGGCCTCATTTCGATACCGGGTTCTGACCGCTATTCCTGAACCGATGGTCGAGAATGCATTGAACTCGCTGCATGAATGGTCTTGCTATATATGTCCAGCACTCAGTTACTACTTAGCTTGAAGCCCTATCTGAGCGATTGTTTCATGTGAGGCGTGTCGCTTTCGAGAACAGTGATTTCTGTTCCTCCGCGGCCATTTGAAATTCCTTGTACAGGATCAATGCACGGAAGGATGAAGATCTCCTGAAAACCAAAACTCATCTTATTTCTTAGTCCTTACGCTGTTCAGAACGCCTTCCTGCGCTGGGTTAGGTTGCTCC
>NW_024067237.1:0-79791 GCF_015039405.1 Cantharellus anzutake
TGCGTCATTTCCAGGCCGGAGAATAAGCACCATGTCAGCTGCCGTAGTGGAGTCTGTAAGTAGTCATAATAGGCAGGACGCTCGACCGGGACAAAGGAAAACTGGGGAACGGATTTCGCGATTTAAAGCGGAGAGAATGTGATGCTCATACATTGGTGTATCATTAGTCAACAGCGTACAGAGTAACAAGCATTAATAGTATCCTGAGATCCTGAAAGCAGTCTTTATGTAACAGTGACATATTCTCCCTTGCCATCGCGAATGATGACAACTTCGCAGTCAATCTTTTCACCTGTGTCCATGCAGTGGACGAGTGTGAAATCCAACAAGTCAACCTTGACGCTGCGCTTTTCCATGAAGGATCGGCCGAGGACGACATCAAAATGAGTTTCCTCGGACAGATAAACCTGATGTCGTGTGGTGGTTGAACCAAGAGTAATTGGCCATTCCCCTGAATATTGGATCGACATCAAGGGTTCAGTTCAACCATGACCATCACGATCAACTCTCACCGATCGAAATCAGACCAGTGTATCCGTACATTCCTGGGGTGGCATTTTCGGGAATAAAACCATGACGCTTGGCAAAATTACGAGAAATATACACATGGCGATATCCGCTCTTCAAGAGCATTCGGACTAAGCATACATCACGTCAGCCAAAGATTGGTCAGCGATGATAACCTGGAACATAGAGGGAAAGTTGCACACCATTACTAACTGGACCGATGCTCCCTCTAACTGTGCGGACGCCGTTCTCGCTATGGAACCGATGAAAATCTGCCTTAAATTTCGCCACACCGGTTGGTTCGTTATACGGAGCATCAGGTAAGGACCTGGTACTCCGACGAGAGCGAACACTGCGGAGAGACTTGGCATACGGGCGGGGGGCGGGAGGCTCGGTAGGGAGGAAGGTGTAAAAGTGAGGATTCTGGAACTCCGGAGGCACAGGAAGGGGTGTGTCTGGGTCATGCATGTGTATTGTAACTTCGGGTTCACTGCCCAGAGCGTCTGACTTGTGTCTCCATGCGAAAATAGAGTAGTCGGACTCTTAAGTACACAAGAGGTAGTTTTAGCGGAAGCCGAACGAGGGCTCGGCGCCGACAATTGACTGGCTACCTACCATCGTCTAAGTTCCAGTAGGAGCCGCCATGTTGGTATTTGACCCAGCCAGGACCAACGTGTTTCCCCCTCGCAGCGCCAATTGATTTACGGCTCAGTTTTTCAAATAGCATCTGTACGTTGTCCTGCTGCACTGTGTTAGGGAGTGGTGAGTAGCGCACCGAGATGCCAAGGAGCTAAACATCGCACAAGAATGCAGTATAGAAAAGGAAGAGTGGGGGGTGTGTATGTTCAAAATCTGCATATTTCTCTTGCGTGAGGAGTGATGGAGGGGTGACACTGGTGATGATCCCGATGTTAGAAGTACTCAAGTATCTCCGATTGTGAGACTTTGTTTCGGAATCCCACGTGACATTAACCCGGGCATTTGACTGTTTGCTCGGCTGTTTCTCTTGATGGGATGCAGTGCAAGATGATATATCATTTTTCGGTGGCTCATTCCATAGTTCCGACTCAACCGTAACACTAGGTCCGTGCAACACTGTTTCAAAACGCATTGACTAGTTGGTTTTGAAATTTGACTTCGGCTCCGCATCGAGATCACTCCACCTTCATCGATTCTTCATGAGTACTCCAATGGATGTCGACCCGGAAGATGGGGCTGCCAGGGATGATCGGCAAATGTTCGATAGTCGTGTTATCCTGGCGATCGATAACTATCGTTCTACAAATCCTGAAGTTTTCGGAGAAAAACTCAGTACTCGCGCAGCACCAAAATTGCTACATATATTGCTCTCAACCCATTCACCCACTGGTACCGTTCCTGACGAGGAGACATGTGATGAACATATCATCTTTGCCCCAAATTTACTGTCCAAGCTTTCTAAAGCATACCGCAACAAGTCTTTCGTCGAGTTGTTGAATGATGGTAAATTATGTTCGCACTGTGGCAGTATTATAGTGTATATGATGCCATTACTAGTCGATGTGCGGCCCTTAACGGGCACTACTAGTCAGGTGGGTGGCGGGCTTCCAGCCAGTCGTAGTATTCGCGGTAAGCACCTGTTTATCATGAGCCCCTCATCCGCCTGACGGGTTGCATCAGGTCTTCAAGAAGCATTTGAAGAGCCCTACCAAGGAGCAACGCACAAGCTGCTTATCGAGACATTGAACGATTATTGGCAGTCAAGTGCCGGGATGGCAAGACCATATAATTTGTCGCTATCAGTAATCCAGTCTTCGGGTATGGGGAAATCCAGAATGGTCGCTGAAGCCTCGCTCTCCATATTTACGATTCCAATCAATATTCGTGAGGAACTTGGCCATGGTCTCAAAAGTGCGCAATATATCATCGCGAATCCCATATTTGCGATCATCGATGTTAATTTTACCGCTAGCCTATCCTCCTCCAGACACAGAGTTTCGCCGTTATTTTCAAGGACATCATGCAAAAAGCGATCTTCGGCTGCAGGCAGAGTATGCAATTGTATTGAGCGTGCTATTCACAAAGGCCGCCGCACTTCTCGAGACACTCAGGTTCAAATATAAAACAGGAGCGGAGCTAGCATATGAATGGGCTGAATATCTCGACGAAGGACGGACCGATACCGAAGTTGGTGTGAATAGGAAGGTGTTCCTGGATTCTGTGGTGGATGAGGCACGTAAGGTGATGTCTAGAGGTATTAATAGTTGCTGCCTCATGCTGAATTTCCTTGGGAAGCTCAAATTGATGGAGCTACAACCAGATGAAAGAGAAACCCAAACGAAACTGGAGGTGCTCAACACCGGAATGCGGAAGTCGTGTGACACGTTTGTTAAGGCCATGGCGAGTAATGATGGGGGAGCAGAAGTCAAATGCATCATTTACTTTGATGAAGCTCACCAGCTTACCGAACTCGTCCCACGGGAAAAGAACATGGCTCGGAGTCACTCGCCCTATCATAATCTTGGCACAGTGCTATCTGAGCTGACAGAATTCCCTGTTTTTTTCATTTTTTTATCTACGAGTTCTCATCTCCAGAAATCCGCACCCTCGCCCGCTAGCCATCCATCAGTTCGCATTTCTCAGGGCTTCTGCCTTTTCCCTCCTTTCACTGAGCTGCCGTTCGACATATTTGCCAAAAAAGTATTTCAATCTTTGAAGGGCAAGAACAAAAAATGCAGCCTTGAAAACGTGGGCCAAACGGATGTAATGGTAGGGTTCGGGCGTAGCCTGTAAGTGACTGCTACATTTGCGGCAAAATACTAAATTCGCAATAGATGGTATGTCCACCACAAAAACTGGTTGGAGCGGGGAGGATTATCTGTTATACCGTTCGCCAGAGACAAACTGATGGCGCAAGGGGACGAAGCGAAAGTATTCCATTCTCGCATTGCTGCTCTGGGGGTTCGCATCGGGATAACTTTCGACAATACAACCCAAGCCTCGAGGATTACGGAATCAGAACTTGTTGAGTCTCACATGCGTGTTGTTTATGCTATCCCCGAGCATCGCGAGTTCATGCACACCGGGTCGCCCTCTGAACCTATACTAGCTGAGGCAGCAGCAAGGTGTCTGAACGACCCTTTGGATGGCCGTGGAATAGAATTGCAAGGTCCAGAAATCCTAGCTCAGGCTTGTGAGAAGAGACTTCTTGCGAAGGGAGAGCGCGGGGAACTCTGCGGTCGACTTCTTGTGACCATTGCTCACGATATCGCCCTCAAACAAAGCCACTCTGTGCCAAACAAACCTTCACCTGACCCATATTTCCATCGACCTGTCCCTGTCATTGACTTTCTTAAGGCTCTATTTGCGAAGCCATTCGATGCTATGGTGTTGGAAGCCAAGTCGGTGACGGCCAAGGCGGACATCCCTGATTTGCAAACAGCATTTGCAAATGCTTATGTCTTTTTTTCCCATTTCGCCCTGGCCAAAAACTCTGAAATGCTGTCTGCTCCAAACCTGGCAGTAGCTCTGCTGCGTGGCATGGCCCTCCAAGCCAAAGATAATCAGAAGTCGATTGATGCTGTTATTCCTGTTCATATGCGTCACGCAGCCGAGCCCATCTCACCAAAATCGACGTCAGCCATCAACTTGCAATTTAAGAACCGCAAAGAGGCTGAATATTGTCGCGTTTCTCGCGGGATCACCGTTCCGGATAACACGATGCCAGTAATATCAATCATTTTCGAGCTCGGAGACATGGAGATGGGAGGGGAGGGGCTTGTGACCATTACTCACGAGACACATCGCGAGACTCGCGGCTCTAAAAACAAAGTGCACCCAGAAGACCACCACTATGAAATTGTCGCTTATGGCTGCACTTCGAAGACTTTCGCAGCGGTTTCACCAGCTGTTGAGCCACATTACCAGTCTATTCTCGCGGTTCCCACTATTGTTGAGGACTTTCCTCGGGCGACAAAGGGCAAAAGTTTGGAAGCCTTTGAGAACCTGAAACCGTTTTTTGATGGCCTCCGAGAATTCGCGGAATGGTCAAAGCAGTTGGAAAGTGATTGATTGGCTTGTACATGGCCTTCATGTCCCAGGAATACAGATCCCATATGATTTTTGTTGGGTATTGGTTTTGTTTCGTAGTTTTTGGTCATTTTCAAGCATTGTAGGCACCCTGTAGCGTAATTAATGTAGTACGACGCTAGTCGAGCCGTTCCAAGACCGAGCCGAATCGCTACATCACTACAAGGATCTGCACACTGGCACGTAGGTGTCTGCAACTGTCTTCCTCTATGTGCACATGCATCGCTTCCGTGGTACAACGTGCTGTGAGGTACATTAGTCAGCAACAGCACGGGGGCCGAAGGACAGGAGCAAGGTTTCAGTGCAGGCATCCCAGGAAAGGGGTTGGGGGAGGTGGCGGACAAAAATGCGCGTCGAGCTGAGGGGTTGAAGAATGATCAATCTCGCGTGCACGGTACTTTTCCGATGGAGGGCCCCAATAATTAGCTAATGATCCAGTTGCTCTTGTTAATCGCCACGCAATCCAGCTGGCCCCAATGGGAAACTGCGGGGCGAAAAAAGACAAATAATTCATCAGCATCGCATCTGTGTTCACTGAGATGCAGTCAAAAAGAAAACTTGTACACTTACTGGTACAATGACCTACCAACCGTTCAACCGATGGAATATGAACACTCCAATCAGTCCACCACCCACTTAGCCAAATGTTCAGCTTGTCGTTCCACAATCTCTCCCATAGTGAAAGAGTAGACGTGCTATCCATAGGTCATATGGCAACCTGAAAAGTCTGAACTGTGGAACAAAGTCCAGAATCACTGAATATCAATTATTAGCGACACAAAGCGGGGGAAAACTCAACTGAGACAGGCAAGTTAAGTACAGTAATTCACCCATGAATGGTGTTGTTTTTGTAATTTTGAGATTGCAACCTGAAATAAGCACCAAACGGAAATCTATCATTATGGATCATAGCCAAACTAAATGTTTACATGTATACGAAATATTAAAGCAAACAGATGGGAAATGAGTGAGTATATGAGCAAACAAAAAATGAGGCCTTCCCTACTCAATGGTTTTGCATGACAAGGTGTGACAATGGATACCATGTGCCAACCCAATCACTCGTTGTCATCCCCAATGGGCTCAACCTCCTCCCCTCCACACTCTCTGACCATATCTGATGCCAAACCAGCCAGCTGGGGATAGTTCGCTGCTATCCACTCTGACTCCTTTCGGTTTCTTTGGCACCCTCAGCTCTAGTGCCTGCAACCTTTCCTTCTCCTTCCACACTGCCGCACATGTCTTCTGCCCTCTTTGGAACTTCCCAATCCTTCTGTACTTCCTTCTTTACCTTCTCTAACTCTTCCTCCATCATCTTCCTCTTAAATCGGTCTGTTTGGTGCTGAACAAAGCCACTGTGTGTCACCACACATCCAAATGTGCCTTTGATCCGACCACCCTCCTCTTTGTGTTTGTCTCCCTTTTCATGCGAGAGAAGCTGGGCCCGAGCCTTTGATGCATACATTCCACACAGAGCTAGCTGGGCATCGGTTGTGTCTATGGCTGACACTGCACTTGCCACATACTCTTTTGCGCTCCGGAATTCAGAGCGTGTTTCTTGCAATTCGGCAATCAACTCCACATGCATCTTTGACTCATAGCTTGTTCCCTCAGCTAGGTCCCATTGGATGCTTTTCAGTCCTGCAGAATCCCCATATGCCTCCTTTGGAAGTTCAAATGTTGAACGGAGTGGTGATGTCAAAACAACAAATTTGGACGATGATGAGAACAACATGATGTGCTCTAAATCATCGACTGCACACCTTTTTGCCTGGGAATATGCCACTGGTGTCTCAACTACTGTTGGAGATGTCGTTAAGAAGCCTTGGCTTTGGCATGTTGGGGTGTGTATCAATGAGGAATCCTCAGGTCGCTGCCAATGTACTGCATAGATCATAGGATCAAATATTGGCTGATCGTTTGTATTGTCATCGTTGCCTAAGTTGCCATCCTCACTGTAGTGATCACTCTGACTGCCAAGGTACATCCCAGGGTCCTGAGAGCTGTCAAATGGGGAAGGTGTGTCCTCGCACTGGTACTTCTTGGCCAAGAGTTGACTGTGGAAGTACATAATCTTCTTAACAGGTGATGTAACAGGCAGAGGGAGATCAGCACAGGTTGAGTGTTCAATACTTGGTGCCAGTTGTTGGGGGTGGATTACAGCTGGGTCAAATGGGTAGACACCAGTTACATGGAAACAAGTCTTGACATGTTCCTTGGTGACAGAGTCCACCCAAGCCAACCCAAACACAGATAGAAATGAAGTTTTGTTCAACTTCTTTGGGACATTCTCCTGGTTATAAATATCATGGTGTTTGGTGAAGGATCTTTTGAGAAGGGCGAAAATCACAACATCAAGTCCTTGAAGCACATGAGTCGTATGAGCAGGATAACAAATCACAACAATTTTGTGCTTGTGTGCATATGAGATGAAGTCAAGGCTGTAATGGGAGTTGTGCCCATCAACGATGAGGAGACGGTAATGGTCCGCTGCCTTCTCTGTATTTTCATTGAATGTTTGGAGCCAGTCCATTCCAATCTCATGGTCTGTCCAGCCCTTGTCAGAAACAGCAACCCTGCCAAAAGTGAGCTTAGGTTGAATTGTGAACATCAAGACTTACACGCATTTCAATGGGTTGTTCTGCAACCATTTTGAATTTATGTTTTGTCCTTTGAAGATCATGACTGGTGGCACATAGGAGCCATCAGCACAGACCGTCACAATGACACCAACATTCTCGTGGTTGCCATCACGTTGGACATGTGCCTGTTTTGTCATCTTGCATGCAATCACTTTGATCTTTTCCCCAGTACCAAATGGGAACCTGCTTTCATCCATCCCATATATGTTCTTAGGCAAGAAGTTGAACTCCTTGTATTGAGCATACAGGAGCTGAAACCAATGTTCTAAGGTAGTGGGGTTGACAGCACCACTGCAAATATTCTCAAGGTTTGAGCTCCATTTTGAATTGAGTCGGTCCTTGTTATGGATCAAGACATTGTCAATCCAGTTCTTGCCTGGTGTTTGGAGATCAGGATGTCGGACTTGGGAAATTTCTAGTGCATACTCCACAGCTCCACCACATGCTAAGGGGAAGCCACAGTCTGACATGAGGAGTAAAAAGTCAACAAGAGTATCATTTTCAGCCTGATTTAGCCATGATTTGGCCACAGCTGCTGCTCTACAACTATGTCCACCATTGAGCCTCCTTAGAAATTGTCAGGGCACACACCCTGACTAGCCCGGACCCGGACCCGCATCCAGACCCGCATCCACCCACTGCGCTTCCCGCATCCATGCATGCTCTGCTTGCCGCATGTTCCAGGCCTGGTTCCCACCCCCTCATGTGACTTCCGGGTATCCCTGGAAGTTTGCCTGATATTGTGGCCACTGTGGGAAGATGAGAAGTTAGCTTCCTTCTCATCTTCTTACCCACAGTAGGCAAGTGTATCTACTTGCTGTCAGGGCACGCCCGCCTGACCCCGCGCTGCACCCTGCGCCGCACTCCACTACCCCGCTATCACTCCCCCTCTCTCCTCCCCCACTTTCCCCTTTCTCTCTATCTCTATTTCTATTTCTATCCTACGGTCGATTTCCCTTTCTCTATGTACCACTACATACCTAACCCTGCCCCCCCTGATCGCCGCACGCGCCGTGCACACTCCCACCTACTGAGCGGCCACCTCCAGGATCTCCTGTGGAGACACCCAGGGAGGTGCGGCTGTGTGCGGAGATGACATGGCTTCCTCCACGTGACCCTAGCCGCATGTATATAATAGTGCCTGGGGTGGGAACAGAAGAAGCAGCCTTCTTCTCAACTTCCCACTTCAGGTAAGTACCGTAGCTTTCCCCTTTAATGATAATCTCAACTTCCCACTTCAGACTAAGTGGTCGGGGACGCTCACCCTGCGACGGGATCGCCGCTACGCACAGCTGCTATTCGTCCCACCGAGTCCCGTGCGCAGGGACCTCACCGCTTTCAGAGCTGTCCCTGACAGCAGAAGAAGGCTTCAACCTCATCTTCCCTGCCTCCCCCACTATGGTGACCGAAGAGCAGTACGATGAACTGCTGTCCTGATTTCACGAGCTCCAGGCCATCGTAGAAAGCCAAGCTCAGAACCAACCCCCAGCCGCACCTGCACCGGCACTGGTTCCCGCACCAACACCTGCACCCGCCCCCAGACCCAAACCGCCTAAAGTCGCCCCCCCACTGCCTTCTCTGGAGCAGCCGAAGACCTTGACCGCTTCAAGGCCGAATGTGGGATATACTTCCATGTCCGAGCAGCGGAATTCCCCAACCCCCTCTCCCAGATCCTCTTTGTCCTGTCCTATATGAAGGGAGGGACTGCAGGGGCATGGGCGATGCAGTGCACCATCGCGCTACTGACAACGGGCTCCCCCAGCTCACCATGGACGAGTTCAACACAGAACTCGACGCCATGTTCCAAGACCCGAACCACAAGGCTACAGCCAGACAGAAGTTGGCCACCCTGCGGCAGGGCAGCAACTCTGTGGATAAGATCATCCAGGAGTTTGAGATCCTCGGACCCGCCTCACGGCTAGGGGACGTGGGGCTAGTGGATCGCTTCGAACAGGCGATCAACTCCTGCCTCTGCGAAAGCATTTACCGCCTCCGCCCCATGCCAACGACCTGGGCTGAGTGGAAACGCGAGGCCACCCTCCTTGACAACCAGTGGCGGCGTTTCCAGGCAATGCAACCCCACTTAGCCCCCACCAGACCCCCACTCTTACCCCCGAGACCCCCACTCCCTGCCACTCTCCCACAGCCACGCCCCTTACCCACTGCCGCCACGCCCCAGCCCCCCGCCCCCCGCCCCGCGGCAGGAGCAGGGCCACAACCCATGGACCTTGACCACTCGAGGATCGACCAGAGGTGAAACGGGCTGTGTTACAATTGCAACGCACCAGGGCACATCGCGCAGGATTGCCCGCAACCGAAAACCCGCCGAGCTAGACGGATGCACCCCGAAGACCTCAGAGCGCTCATGGAGGGGCTGAGGAGACAGCTGGTAGATGGGCCAGAGGCAGAGGGAGAAGGGCAGGAAGCAGAGGCCCAAGAGGATTTTCAGGAAGGCGACCGGTGAGGGACGCGTCCTGGCCACCTGCAGGCGATAGTACCAACTCATGTAGATACCGTGAGGCACCTAAGTCGGCGCCGACGTCTAAATTCCACCGAGTCATTGCCAAGAAAAAGAGGAAAACCGCATCCTTGAACAGAGAGATACCAAGCGCGGCGCTGGAGGTAGCGGTCCTGCCACCTGCCATCTACGTGCTGTCAAAGCAACCCCCCAGATCCCTTAACCTAGCTGTAAAGTTGACCACCTTGACCTCCCTCGCTACTGTCTCTGTATCAGCCCTCTTAGACTCAGGGGCTACCGGGAACTTTGTGAGCCCCGAGTTTGTCAGAAAACACGGGCTCGAGACAACCCCGCTTGTTACAGGAATGGGTTCCAGGGAACCCAACCTGTGTCATATCCGTGCATACCCGACCCCGACCCGACTTCCGGACCTCCACCCTCTTCACCTCCGGAGTCATAACCTACCGCTGCCTTTCCGATACTCACCTTCGGTCTTGGCAACACACCCCTCCTCTTACCTCTCCGACCCCTTCTCCGTCCGTTCCGATACTCATCTCGGACCGAACATCGCCCTACTCGCCACCCTTCCTACAACTCCGCTCCCCCCTCACCACACCTCCACCCTCCCGTCATCCCCTACGCTTTCTCCGTCCGTTCCGATATCCACCTTCGGACCTGACTACTCTTCCTTACCTGTCCCCTCTCTCCTTCCTCCGTCACTCCTCCGCCACCCTTCCGCCAAGTTACGACCATCCACCGCTGTTCCGTACTTCACACTCGGACACCGTTCGTACCTTACTCCGAGCCTCCGTCATAGTCCATACCTCGGACTTTGACTCCACCTCGGTCTTAGTCCATTGCATTGGTGACCTCATACTACGTAAACACCATTGCCAATATTCCTCGGACTTCCAACCCCGCCTCCGTAACCTCCGTAAGCTCCGCAACCCCCGAGCTTCGCGGACCGCCTCCGGCACTCTCGCCGTTTGTAATGTATTTCTCGCAATTCCCCCTCATCCCTATTTGGACTACTGCTTCCTTCTATTCTAGCCAGTTAGTCATCACCCCCACTTCCCCTCATCCTCCTGCCCCTCTGGGCCTCGCCCACTCTACCTCCTTTCGGATGTATCACAGGTCTTGCCCTATGACCTTCGGTACCGCTCCGCTCCCTCTAACCCTTTGTTCCCGTTCGGACGTCTTCGTTCCGATTCGGTCACCCTTTGTTTCTCCTTGTGCTTTCGCCCCTTCCTTATATATATCGGTGCTTGTACATACTCGTCTGGTTTCAGTCCGAAATCGACCTGAAATGCCCCCAAGAGACTTCCTGCTCACCTACTGTGAAATTAAGGACCAAATGGACAAACAGCAATGGCACAGCACTCCGCTTGAGTCGCTGAGGCCAAGGTCCCTCCACGCTAAGTCTCCGATTCCACTCCGGAGTCGTCCGTTTCCGCCCATCTCTAACAACCTGAGCCATTTGGCTCACTAATGAAGGTGGCTGCATAGCCATCGGAGGGAGAGCAGAATAGGATGAGTGTATGGAAGTACAACCTGTGTGTCGGCCAACGGTAACTTGGCGCTCCTGGGAGCGTACCGGTAGCGAGTATGATGTGGGCTCCCTGAGGGAGCCACCTGGCCGTCTGCTAACGGGGACTTGGCGCTCCTGGGAGTGTGCCGGTAGCGGGTGTGCTGGGAGTGTTTGGCTAGCGGTGACTTGGCGCTCAATGGAGCGTACCAGTAGTGAGGGATACTGGGACTCCCAAAGGGAGTCACCCAGTTGGTGGCTATCGGTGACTTGGCGCTCATGGGAGCGTACCGGTAGCGGGAGTTGTTGGGGAAAGCGGGCTGGTGGACCAGTGCACGGTAGTGGGTGACCATGGGAAGTGGGACCCGCGGGTGCGTGGCCAGGCATCCTGGAGCTGCCTGGACCGTATCCTTCTCCTGAGGAGGTGGGGTAGGCTACAGTTCCTGATAGGGAACTTCTGGTTGGATGGGAGTAACCACTCGACCACCCAGTGGACTGGTGGGAGCGGGCAGCAGGAGGTTGGGCATAGGAATGCCCTCCTCGTTGCGGTTTTGTCATGGAGAGGAGGAATAGGGAGGTGGACATGGTTCCAGGGTTACAGATTGAGTTTACAGTGGTGACACAATGGTGAGGATGTTACAATCGTGGTACAAGGTTTGTGGGTTATGTATTTGATAATGAGAAAACATCTCGGCAATTACCATACATATCATATGACTTGTATCTATCTAATACAAATGTTATAATGGCCAAAGGAAGTCCTTTGGAAATCAACAAATCCCCCAGCCAGCACCAAAACCCAGTGGGAAAGCTTGGCATGGGGTTTGGCAGAGAATGAAGTGAGAAGAAGTAAGAAATATCTTACCTGTGTGCCTGGTCTATAGGAGTCTAGGCCCATTTCCATAGCAAAGGGCCTCAAGGTCTGGTTGCCTGTCACGGACCATAAGATTCTCCATTTCCATAACATCGCCCCCCAGACTCTTATGGGCCAGTGTGACAGCAATGTCTTTCCTCTGATTATCCAAGAGCCCAGGTTCCCAGTGTTGCTGGCCTTGGTTTAGGAATGGAGCTTGGAGACCATCCTTACAGATGTGGTCCTAGACTTCATCTGGCTCTGGTCCAGCAGTGAGCTTGGGCAGCATGATCTTGTGTGCAATCATGTTAGGAATAGACCAGGGATCCTAGGTGTCCTGAAATTGGATCATCCATCTGTAGTCCAGTTAGACGACTCGGACCAGGTAGTGTGGCATGTCCTGTTTCCCACGTGGAAATCCCCCTCCTTCACATAGGGTTGTGCTTGGCTTAATATGGACATTGGCATTCTAAACACAACAGCTTGGAGGTGGCCTGTGCAGGATAGAAGATCCGGGATGGTCACCCAACCCACATAGGAGGAGTTGGAGGGATAGAGCTGGGATTGAATGTAGGTTGTATGCCGGCTTTGTCTCGTTTCATCTGTACTAAATGGTTGGAAGCCTCACAAGACAGCCTGGGCGATCATTGGTTCTTGCAGTCGCTCTCTATCCTTCCGAGATGAATAATCAAAGACGGAATGTAGCTGTTGATTTGGCACCCCAATCTCCCCTAGTTTTTCCCCGCGCTCTTTGGCAGCCGTTTTCCCACTGGTAGTCCACCTTGAGTCATCGGGGTGGCGCGGTACCTGGTGTCCGACCCGGGAGTTGGGTCTATCTACATGGGAGGGAGCCGGTCTCATCCATTGGCAAAGGGAATTCACCCTAGAGATCATCGCGGCATAGTGATGGACACCACCGAGGGTGTAATAAGGTGGGTGATCCTGTTGGGGTCGGTGTTGCTGGGTAGTGGAACTTCCAGGGCCGTCGGGTGTTGAAGTAGCTTTGGGACCACGTGGTTTTGAAACCACGGGCAACAAGGCTGACCCTGGGGTAGCAGCCAAAAGTGTCCATAGTTCCATGGCGGTGCTGACTGAGCCCAGCTGCTTGGGTCCGTTGTCTGTGGTACTCAGCCACGGCCTGAACCTGGGCGGCTGTGGTGAGGTTGTTTGGCATCCTAACAGTCGAAACCGTTACGTCCGCTGGGGAGGGAACCATCTCCGGCTTGAGTCAACAGTAGCACCCGGGACGGCATCCAGGACGATCCGGGTTAAGGCATCATCCCTTGTACCTGAGCGAGACAATCATGCCCTCATCGTCCGACTTGAGTAACCCTGGGCCAAAGGGAGTTTTCCCGCCTAGACCTGTCCGTGTCTTCTAGGGGACGAAGTCGGATTGGCAGATCGAGCCCATGACTTTGGACATGAGAAGTCCCCTCCACTCTGCACCTATGCCAGTAGATCATCGTTGGCAGCGGAGCCGTTGGTGTGAGTGTAAGGACGCAGAAGGGACACCTCGCACATACTTGTGCTCCATGCGAATATTACAAACGTTGCGTATGAGCGACGACCTGCAGGGGCGCTGTAGCAATCAGAGACACCGTTCTTGGCACGGTTCACAGCCAGTACGACCAAACACTGCGAGTTCGCAGATGGCAGTAACGAGAGCAGACAATCCTCTCCAGGAGACGTGGGGTCTCGAGAGACCAGCGCGTTGAGGGTGTGCCGTAGCCGAGGCTCCAAACTGTAGGCCTCTCTTGTTGGCGCATTATGTTGTGAGGGTCATACATTAGCTCGCGAGTGAGCCTTCCGTCATAGGCACCATGATCGAGGTCGAAGTTCGATCCGATAGGAGATCCTTGGGCACAACGCGTGCGTCGACTAGCCCGCTTCATTGAGTCTACGTGGTGGAACGACCAGCGTGGGCATGGCGTATGGGGAAACATGCTGTGGCTAGTAGACTCCCTAGATGGGATGTGCGTTGAGTGGTCGGGTTAGAGATGTCTAGTGAAGTCGGGTCCGGGAACTACCCAGCCAGAGTGACTTGGCAACGACCGGGTTAGGTGCGAAGATTCGTGCATGGTGCAGTTTGGGGTAGGATTAACCTCCCTGGGATCCCTGAGGGGGTGACGATCGATGGCTTGGAACTGGTCGTAATAGAGACGTGAAAACGTAAGGGATTAACCTCCCTGAGATCCCTGAGAGGGTGACGATCGACAGCTTGGAACTCGATGAGTCTGGTCGTAATAGAGACATGAAAACGTATGGTACAATAAGGAATGGAAACTGTAACTGGTGATACCGGATCCGGATAGCCGGTAGTATTTGGTTGGCAGATCGAGGGTAGCCAACCGAACTGAAGTCAGTTGCAGGTACGGATAGTTCCCCTCCACGACCAGAGGCATGGAGGTCGCTGTTGAGAATTGTTATCGGCGGCTTCCGATATACCATGACCACGCTGTGGGCTTTAACTCCCATCCCAGCCACTGATGCTACCCAGCGAATTTCGATCAGCCATGGCTGCCTTCAGAGGCTAGGAATGGGTGCTGAGGGGGGGCACGGAGAGAGACAATGTCCGGGAGTTTTCGAAACAAACAATGGTAAATAGGTTCGCTGAACCGCGCGTATCCCTTCCTGCGTCAGCCCAATATGGAGCTGAGTTGGAGACCAGGGGTCTCAGAAATAGCTTGGAGGGAAGGAGGGAGAGGCTGGTCTGATTAGACCCAAGTTGAATCTTTCGTCCTCTGTATTTAACGAGTATGACGATAGGACCTTGCCGACGACTTGTTTAATGCAAGTCCCTTTTGGGGCAGTCCTCTGGCGGAGGGACTGGTTTTCTGAGAACCCGGTCATTGAATCTCGAGGGCTCAACTCCTCTTCACCTACACTGGACCGACGTGACTGAATGGAGGGTGAGTGTGCAAGGACGCGGAAGGACTGCGTGGGTTCGGAAGTTAGTCGAGATAGACCAACCACGCGGTATGATACTGGGAAGACAGAATGGACCGGGCTGGGAAGTGGATTCCCTCGTTTGATCAGATGATTTGACCATCTCAGAGGGTGTGGTAGGACGATCGGATTTGACTGATCTGATGATGCGGCTGTGGACCTAGGAGTAGTTGAGGACACAGAGACGCATAGGCAATTGGCCTGGAAGAGGTGCCACTGCGAGCTTTCGGGCTGAGTCATGGCGACGGTTTTTCTGTCGGAGCTCGGGTTCTCGTGGTAACACGGTGTAACGTTTAGTCTTCCAGCAGGGAAGGAGGCAACTTGTATCATAATGCTGCTGTTGCCATGCTTATAAATGCCATGTGGATGATCATGGCCTTGAATTCGCACAACACCGCGTGGCATGTAATTTTCCAGGCTTGGTACGACCTGAGACCACCAACGGGGTATAAGGGCTCTTCCTAGGTCCACTCTTGGTCAGGTCTGACGTGTAGCTGACCACACAACCTGAATGAAAACCATGCTTGATGACTGCCACAATGTGGGGTGTACCACATCCGGTGGGTACCACGTCTCATGAGGATGGTGCCATGGCAGCGCTTGCATCATGCCTGTCATTTCCAAGCACAGCAATACGGTGTATATCCGTTTGAGAGATTTGGGACACGACATGGACAGTGATGCTCATAGTGGCTCCGTGTGCGACAACTCGAGCTCTGGCTGTGTCCATACCCATGAAGGTACTTGCTCAAGGGAATACAGCGCAGGAATTGCTGAGAAATCTGACAGACCAAATGGGGATGACGGCTCAACTACATGATGGATCACGGTGCACGCCAAATCTAGAGGACGGTGGACAGGAACCACCGGTGGATCCGACTGGTCGTGCAAGGGTGGCTTGACCGTACGTTGCGCTGATCTGATGGGATGCGTTTCCGACGATGTACAAACCATGTGTGAGCCATATGAAAGAGCTGGCTCGAGAAGATGGTAACCTGCATCAGCTAGAGGACCTGAGTGGACATGCGTGAATTCTGGCTCAGACGCCTGGCGCGTCATCCAGGTGAAACGTGCCGAGATCGATAGATGGGCTACTGGCGAACAACATAGCCCATGCAGGTATGCTGGCTCAGGGAGTTGACAAGTGGGTACTGCACGGAGATCCAGCCAGTTGTATGAGGATGTCGACTCGTCTGCACAGTGCAATGTACTAGCGGGACGAGTCTTAATTAGTGTGTGTGCTAATACCGAGTGGTGCGACCACTGCCAGTGTGCTGCCTCGAGAAGGGAGTGCATAGAAACAGTCAATAGGCCTACAAGAGTAGATAAAGGGGTTGGCTTGACCGCTTGGCACGATAAACGGATGTGATTCGTCACAATTGGTCGACTAGTCAGGGCTGAGTGACACAGATGGCGCGAACACCCAGGTTCGAGAATGCAGGATGTAAGAACAGCCAGATGGTCCTTGTTTGATTCTCCTACCCTGAGTAATCTGTCTCACGCGAGTATGCCGACTCGGTCGGGCAACGCAAGGGATCGGCCAGAAGGTTCATCTGGCGATACGCTAAGGTCAACGGATGGACCACCGCTGAACTGTATGACTCAAGTAGATGCGCTAGCTCCAGGGGACGGCGTGAAATGACAGTCGACAGGTTCGACTGGCCCAGCGAAGACGTCAGCTCTATTGCACAATACACTGCGGTGACAGTATGCATCGTGCGTAGTGGGTGCGCCATGGTTGAGCATTGCAGCTCGCGTGAACACTCTAGCTCAGGAGGATGACGCAAAGGGGTGTCCGGAGGAAACGACTGGGCGAGAG
The DNA here is from genome assembly GCF_015039405.1 of Cantharellus anzutake. Classification (NCBI taxonomy): domain Eukaryota; kingdom Fungi; phylum Basidiomycota; class Agaricomycetes; order Cantharellales; family Hydnaceae; genus Cantharellus; species Cantharellus anzutake. Next base: position 16,819 of record NW_024067237.1, read on the forward strand.
GTAACGTCGATTTGGAGGCATGACACTTCATACTGACGTAGTGTGTCATACTTGAATCATGGACCACTCCAGGTAATGACACCGGCTCAATCATTTGGCCCATCAAATTGATGGAAACCACAGCAATCGACGAACCGGCCATGGCTGAATGGTACCGTTCATCTAGCTCATATGAATGATGTGGAGGATTCGTCAGAGAATCTGACCTGACAAGCAAAGGTAGCAGTTCACGGATCCAACCATCAAAGGGCGAGGTAGTTGGGAAATGGCCGCCCTTGGCGTCGGTAATGTGCCTTGACCACATCAGCGTCATAATCTGAGTTCCACCCAGCTGGGGGTTGGACATAATGACTTCACAGCGGAAAACTCTGTTGAGCGTCTGGACATCAATGACGACTGAATATGCAATCGCTTGATGCGTCGAACCGGTGTAACTTGTCACCCGTGGTGATCCAGCACTGGCTGGATGGTACGGATCATACCAGCCTCCCAGCCCACGAGGGTGACGGGAGTAAGCTGCTGGAAGGCCCAACAGAACGGACAAGAGCGTCGGGCTGACTAGTTGCATCAAGCTCGATGGGTCATCAGCCAAGGGGTCTGGCGACTCAGGAGTACAGCGCAAAATAGCAACCAAAGGGACCGACTGGGCCAGTGAGGGCGCCGGCTCGATCACGTGACACAAGTGTAACTGGACTAGCGATAATGTCAAATTGACGGCATGACGCGCTAGGCTGGCATATTGGGTCATACTCGATGGAGAGGTCACATCTGAGCGACGTGACTTGTCTGAACTTGTCGACTCTGGTGGCTGCCACAAAAGATCAACGGGGAACCACTTGGGCAGGTTCCACAAAGGTGTGACCAGGCGTTCCAGTTGTCCCGTTAACTTCAGTTCGACTATGTAACATGACGGATTGTGGGAGCAGTGCATCACTCTTGGAGAATGAGCCCTGACTGGATGAAACGGATCAATTGGACGTGCCAGCTCAGGTAAGTGCCACATAGGAGTAACCATTCGACCTGACAGGGGGGTCGAGCTGCTGGAATGTGCCGCACTTGGCAAGCTGACCACGACTGAGTGATCCGGCACGCGTAAGCAGGATGATTTGAGATGGCATCGTGAGGGAATGACTGGTGAATCCAGCAAGGCAATCGGGAGCATTGATCTAACTATATAACACACCATGTTAATAGCGTAGGTTGTGCTCAATGAGCGGGCAGTCTCTGGTTGATGTAGCACATGCAGGCGTTCTGAGTCATGGGGATGAGACGCAGATGCAACCAGCGGTCCCAATTGGATGAGTGGTGACATCTGCCTGGCTGTGTGAGGCCTCACTCTGACTACATGCATTGCCATCGCTGAGCTAGCGGGAACTGGGCCGTCCGGCTTATTCAAACGAGCCAACACGAGAGGGTGGCATGAAGAGATGGCCGCACTGTCTGAACGAACAGGCAGGGATGCGGGTCCGACCTTACGACGTGTCAAACCAATGAAGCTTGAAGTTGTGCTCGATGAACAGGTCGCAACTGAATGGGACAATGGATGGAGCGAGGTCGATGATTCAAACTTGCGAGGTGTCGAGCTGAAAGAGTATGTTGTGTTTGACAAATGATCCACAATTGAGCGGTGCTGTTCGAACGGACATGCTGACTCAACTGGACGCTGCAAAGGGACAGCCAGTTGATCTGACTGGTTAGCCAGGGGTTTTAACATTGACTTAGCCAGGTGGGATGATGAGCTGGTGGGTTGGACCGCACCCATCCAACAGGCCGTGACTGAACGAAGCAACTCGTCGGAACGTGTCCGCTCGGGTGGATGCCGTGAAGGGCTGGTTGGAGATCCCAGCTGGATTGGCAATGGTATCGGCTCACCCATATGACACATCAACCTGACCGCGTACGTTGCAGTTGAGGTGGAAACTGAGCTCGATGGCTCGTCTGAGCATGCCAACTTGCGTGGGTGCCACAAGGGTGTAGCTGGGTGATCCAACTGGACAGTTGGGCACTTAAACGCCGCATGATGCGTCAAGCTGGAGATGTGTACCGCGCTCAATGACCAGGCCATGACTAAGCGATGCAGCTCATCTGAGTGTATTGGCTCAGGCAGACACCGTGAGGGACCAGTAATGGAACCCAACTGGCCAGATTGTGATGTTAACTCGGCCACGGAAGGTGTCAAGCTGATTGGACATGCCAGCTCCGATGAACGTGGCCCCAGTGGGTGCTGCACAAGATCAGACAGTCGGTCCGTCTGGATAGTCGGGGAGCTAGATTCCGCTATGTACCATGTCGAACTGGCAAGGTTTGTTGCGCTTGATGTGCAGGACGCATCAATCGGGAGGTTTGACTGAACCGACAAGGACAACGGTTCAACCTGGCAATGTGAAGGGCCAATGGATTCCGTCACGCTTATTGGACGGTCCGCAACTGGACAATGCCTGAACGGGAACATTGGTCTAAGCAATGAGACAGCTGGTCGATCCAACTGATTAGCAAGTGATGCCAGTTCGACCTTGCGACAGATTGGGCTAGCGAAGCACCTCGCGCTTGGTGCATATGCCACAACTTGACGAAGTTGTACTAACGGGCGTGCCCGCTCAAGCGAACCCTGCCATAAAGCTGCTAGCTGGTCTGACTGCACGATCGGAGGTAATGATGCAGCCACGCGATGCATTGAACCGTCAAGGTGTGTTACACTCGACAGACAGGACACATCTGGATGGAGCAATTCATGTATGTGTGATGGCTCGGGTGAATGTTGTGAAGGAACAGATGGTCGGTCCATCTGGATGGTTGGAAGCACCGGATCCACTATGAGCTGTGTCGAACCGTCAAGGTGCGTGGCACTTGACAGACAGGATGCATAACGTGATGGGCTGATAGTGCCCGTTGAGCTTGTTGAACAGTCTGCAGCCGGCCGAACCAACTGAGCAGCCAGTGACATCGATTCGGTCTTGCAACAGGTTGAGCTGGTGAGGTGCCCTGCGCATAATGAACCTGCCATGCTTGGGCGAAGTTGCACCAATGGATGCGCCAGCTCAAATGAGTGTTGCGTAGGAACGGTCATTTGACGAGACTGGGGTGTCGAGCTGTTGCAGCGTTCTGTGCTCGACGTACAAGCTGCAACTGTGCCATCTGGCGCTGAGGACGGGTGTAGTGAGGGCAACTCCAATTTTTCTGCAGTGGGCGGGATCGCAATGACCTCAGGTGTGCGAGGTCGTACTGGTGCCAATGAGGGGTCGGTTGTGACGAAACAGGAGCTCGCTGCTCGGGACTGTGTGAGGGCGAGGACCTCCTTAGCATGTTCAAAGTGCAGAACAAAGTCAGCTAGTTTTCGCTGTAGATAGCTCCAAATTCGATGTAAGGTGCTTAGCTCAGTCCAGCCTGACGTGATCAATGTGGAGTAGACAATCTGTTCTGGATCTGCCTTGAACGTGGCAAGGATGAGGTCGGAACCGGAGATGGTTTGGGTGAAGTGGTCCATCGCACGAAGGATTAGGGTCAGCTGTTTACAGCGCTCGTCAATGAGACGGTAGGAGGTGGAGGAGCCTGTAGTCAGTTTACGGAATGGCTGAACCTCTATGTTGTCTGGGCCCAGCCGTTGCCATTCACGTAGCATGTCCATAGGCGCACGCTCATAATAGAATCTCCGTGGTGATGAAAACTCGTCTAGCGCACGCTTTAGTGGGATAGTGGAATACTGATAGTCTGAGTTGACAGTGCCTAAGTTAGATGAGTAATCCTCCTGTGTGTGAGCTCGAGGTCGCACGATTGAGTTTGATGATGGTGCGACCGGGGTTGGGGCACCAATGTTACAGGAATGGGTTCCAGGGAACCCAACCTGAGCCGTTCGGCTCACTAATGAAGGTGGCTGCGTAGCCATCGGAGGGAGAGCAGAATAGGATGAGTGTATGGAAGTACAACCTGTGTGTCGGCCAACGGTAACTTGGCGCTCCTGGGAGTGTACCGGTAGCGAGTATGATGTGGGCTCCCTGAGGGAGCCACCTGGCCGTCTGCTAACGGGGACTTGGCACTCCTGGGAGCATGCCGGTAGTGGGTGTGCTGGGAGTGTTTGGCTAGCGGTGAATTGGCGCTCAATGGAGCGTACCGGTAGTGAGGGATACTGGGACTCCCAAAGGGAGTCACCCAGTTGGTGGCTATCGGTGACTTGGCGCTCATGGGAGCGTACCGGTAGCGGGAGTTGTTGGGGAAAGCGGGCTGGTGGACCAGTGCACGGTAGTGGGTGACCATGGGAAGTGGGACCCGCGGGTGCGTGGCCAGGCATCCTGGAGCTGCCTGGACCGTATCCTTCTCCTGAGGAGGTGGGGTAGGCTACAGTTCCTGATAGGGAACTTCTGGTTGGATGGGAGTAACCACTCGACCACCCAGTGGACTGGTGGGAGCGGGCAGCAGGAGGTTGGGCATAGGAATGCCCTCCTCGTTGCGGTTTTGTCATGGAGAGGAGGAATAGGGAGGTGGACATGGTTCCAGGGTTACAGATTGAGTTTACAGTGGTGACACAATGGTGAGGATGTTACAATCGCGGTACAAGGTTTGTGGGTTATGTATTTGATAATGAGAAAACATCTCGGCAATTACCATACATATCATATGACTTGTATCTATCTAATACAAATGTTATAATGGCCAAAGGAAGTCCTTTGGAAATCAACAAATCCCCCAGCCAGCACCAAAACCCAGTGGGAAAGCTTGGCATGGGGTTTGGCAGAGAATGAAGTGAGAAGAAGTAAGAAATATCTTACCTGTGTGCCTGGTCTATAGGAGTCTAGGCCCATTTCCATAGCAAAGGGCCTCAAGGTCTGGTTGCCTATCACGGACCATAAGATTCTCCATTTCCATAACACCGCTCCCCCACCCTTCCCTGTCTGCAACGTCGATGGGACCCCAAACGAGAACGGGGCCATAACTGAGGAACTAGAGGCCCTTCTGACATTCGGACGGCACACGGAGCGGGCCCGCTTCGCCGTCGCGAACCTAGGGCGGCAGTCCCTCATCATAGGCCATTCGTGGTTGCTGCACCACAACCCAGAGGTAGACTGGATGCGGCAAAAGGTCAGTATGTCTCGCTGCCCATCCTCCTGTCGGACGATGCGAGGACACGCCGACCAGGACCCCATAGTGGAACCAGGTGACGGGATTTATGCTGCTATCATCCCCCCGGGGTGGGGACACGAACTAAGAGCAACCACAACTCTGTCTCAGCGGATGGCCCAGGAAGCCCGTGAACCAGAAGCAGAGCCTGTGCTGTTCGAAGCACTGGTCCCAGAGCAGTACCAGGACTTCTGGGATGTATTCTCGAAAGAGGCCTTCAACCAGCTGCCCCCACGGAAGCCCTGGGACCATGCAATAGACCTGGTGCCAGATGCCAAACTCCCGAGAGGGAGGGCCTTCCCCCTGTCACGACCAGAGCAGAAGGAACTAGACGAGTTCCTGCGCGAGAACCTGCGGAACGGGCGCATATGGGCATCCAAATCCCCGATGGGAGCCCCAGTCTTCTTTGTCAAGAAGAAGGATGGAACATTGCGCCTGGTCCAGGACTACCGGAAGCTCAACGAGATCATGGTCAAAAACTCGTACCCCCTCCCACTCATTTTGGACATCCTCGCACGCCTCCGAAACGCCAAGTACTTCTCGGCGCTAGATCTGCGCTGGGGATTTAACAACGTCCATATCAAGGACGGCGACGAGTGGAAGGTGGCGTTTTTGACCAACTGTGGGCTATTCGAGCCCACCGTCATGTTCTTTGGCCTGTGTAACTCCCCAGTGACCTTCCAAACGATGATGAACGACATCCTCTGGGACTTCATCAACCGGGAAGTCATCATCTGCTACATGGATGACATTCTGATCTTCACTGCCACCCTGGAGGAGCACCGGAGGGTTGTCCAAGAAGTCCTGGAGATGCTGCGGAAGTGGAGACTCTTCTTGAAGCCGGAGAAGTGTAAGTTCGAGCGGAAACGGATCGAGTACCTTGGCCTCATCATCTCCGAAGGGAGCGTCACGATGGATCCCGTGAAAGTTTGTGGAGTTCTCGACTGGCCAACCCCAACCAAGGTCAAAGAAGTACAGTCCTTCTTGGGGTTTGTCAACTTTTACCGCTGGTTTATCAAAGACTTCTCCGAGACCGCCTGCCCTGTTAGAACCGGGTGGGAACAGACGACTCCGGAGTGGAATCGGAGACTTAGTGTGGAGGGACCTTGGCCTCAGCGACTCAAGCGGAGCGCTGTGCCATTGCTGTTTGTCCATTTGGTCCTTAATTTCACAGTAGGTGAGCAGGAAGTCTCTTGGGGGCATTTCAGGTCGATTTCGGACTGAGGTTACAAGTTACTGGGTACATTGTATATAAGGAGGGGTCCGGAATCAAAAGGAACAAGGGTAGGACGAAAGGAGACAAAGGGAGATGGAAAGAGTAACAACTCCGAGGGTCAAGTGTTTGACTCAATGGTGTTTCCCAAAGGAGGAATGAAGGGCCAAGGCCCAAGAAGGAAGGAAGGAGGATGGGAGTCGGGAATGGCTAGCTGACTGAATAGAAAGGAAGCAGCAGCCCAAATAGGAATGAGGGAGAATAGCGGAATTGAAATGGACAATGCAATAGTTGCAAGGTCCGGAGTAAGTCCGGAAAGTCCGAACTCGGAGGTTAAACTCCGGAATATTGGCAAATGTAATTAAATGGAATGAGCTAACCAATACAATGGGTATAAGCGGAGGTGGGGTCAAAGTCCGAGGTCGGAGCTAAGACCGGAGGTTCCGGAGACGAGATGTGAACGGGATACCGGAGCGGAGGTCCGGTGTCGGGAGCATAGGGTTTGCGTACTCGTCTGGAAGGTGTCGAGGTTGGGGTCGGACCCGGAATGTTCCGGAGTCGGACCGAAGGTGGTGTTGGAGCCGGAGGTGGGATAACCTCTTGGGAGTCGGCAAGGAGAAAGTGACGGAAGGGAAGTAGGGCTCCGGAAGTCGGAGTTCAGAGTTCCGGGAGCCCGGAGCGGAGGTCGGGATTGTATGGATATGACACGCCCCCTCCACGCGCTGACTCGTAAAACCAAAGCATGGGCCTGGGGACCAGACGAGGACCATGCTTTCTGCACCCTTAAAGACACCATCACCTCCGCCCCGGTCCTCGCCTTCCCCACCGATACAGGTTGCTTCAAACTCGAGTGCGACGCCTCTAACTTTGCCACCGGAGCCATACTATCCCAGCTCCAGACGGATGGAGAGTTCCACCCCGTAGCCTTCATGTCCAAGGGTTTCACGGATGTAGAGCGTAACTATGAAGTGTACGACAAGGAGATGCTCGCAATAGTGCGCGCCCTCGAGGAGTGGTGGCATTTCCTACAAGGAGTGGAGGAGAAAATCGAGGTCTACACTGACCACCGCAACTTAGGATATTTCCGCACTGCGCAATGGCTGAACCGGCGCCAAGCGCAGTGGTCCCTCTTCCTCTCCCAATTCCACTTCACCCTCATCCACCGCCCTGGGAAACTCATGGGAAAGCCAGACACGCTCTCACGCCATGTGGACCACCCGAAAGGCAAGGACGACAATGATGGGCTGACCCTCCTCCAACCTGCTTGGTTCGAGGCCCATGCAGCGGAGGCGGTCTTGGTGGAGGGTGAGGAGATGACTATCCTCAAGAGGATTAGCAGGGCAAAAGACCTGGATGAAAAAGTGGTGAAGGTGATGCGGGAACTGGGAGAGGGCACGCTGAGGTCAGACGAGTGGGAGAAGCAAGGAGAGCTGGTTCTGTACAGAGGGAAGGTATATGTCCCGAAAGACCCACAGCTCCGCCACGACCTGGTGCAGCTACACCACGACGCGCAGGCGATGGGACACCCAGGACGGTGGAAAACCCTGGAACTCGTCTCCCGTGACTACTGGTGGCCATGGATGGTGGAGTATGTCAGGCAGTACGTCCGCGGGTGCGACACCTGCAACCGTGTCAAGTCCTTCCCCTCCTGCAAAGTGGGGAAGCTCATTCCGAACAAGATCCCTGCCCGCCGCTGGCAGGTGATTTCGGTGGACATGATCGGAGAGCTCCCCGAGTCAAAGGGCTACAACGCTGTCCTGGTCGTAGTGGATTGCCTATCCAAACGCATCCACGCAATCCCAACAGTGACAACGGTGGACTCAGCGGGGATCACGCGGCTTTTCCTTGAACATGTCTGGAAGCACCACGGCCTCCCTGAGGAAATCCTCAGTGACAGAGGGAGCGCCTTCGTCTCACGATTCTCGAAGGAACTAGCGGACCTCCTCGGCGTCAAGCTTACCCCCTCGACACCCTACCACCCCCAGACAGATGGGCAGACAGAGAGAGTAAACCAAGAGGTAGAAGCCTACCTCCGGGTATTTGTCAACCACTGCCAAGACAATTGGGCGGACTGGCTCCCGCTAGCGGAGTTCGCCTATAACAACCGTGTCCACTCCTCCACTCGCCACACCCCTTTTGAGCTCAACACTGGCCAACACCCCAGGATGGGGACAGAGCCTACATGCACATCCAAGGTAGAAGCCGCTGATGCCTTCTCATCGAGGATGATGAAGATGCAGGAAGAGGCGAAAGCGGCGCTAGAGCACGCAGCAGACGAGATGGCCCGCTACTATGATCGGAACCGTGAGGCGGCCCCTACGTACCAAGAAGGCGACCGGGTCTGGCTCAGCACCCAGAACTACACAACTGACCGCCCAACCAAGAAGCTAGACCATAAATGGACTGGCCCCTTCACGATCATTAAAGTCGTCTCCCCCACCGCCGTCAAACTCCAGCTCACCGCCCGACAAAGAGGGATCCACCCAGTTGTATCCGTGACGAACATCAGACTGCACTGCCCCGATGAAATCGTGGAACGCCCCACCGAACCCCGCCCTGGCCCAGACCTCATAGACGGAGAAGAGGAGTATGAGGTCGAGAAAATCCTAGACTCTAAGTGGCTACGCCGAAAACTCCGGTACCTGGTAAAGTATACAGGCTGGCCACACTCAGAAAACCAGTGGCTCATGCGCGACCACCTGACCCACGCCTCCGACCTAGTTGAGGAGTTCCACCGAACGCACCCCCACGCCCCAGGGAGAGAGAAGGAGAACCACCCAGCCACTTCAAGGTGAAGTGGCTTAAGGGGGGGTGATGTCAGGGCACGCCTGCCTGACCCCACGCCGTACTGCACTACCCCGCTATCACTCCCCCTCTCTCCTCCCCCACTTTCCCCTTTCTCTCTATCTCTATTTCTATTTCTATCCTACGGTCGATTTCCCTTTCTCTATGTACCACTACATACCTAACCCCACCCCCCCTGATCGCCGCATGTGCTGCGCACACTCCCACCTACTGAGCGGCCACCTCCGGGATCTCCCATGGAGACACCCAGGGAGGTGCAGCTGTGTGCAGAGATGACGTGGCTTCCTCCACGTGACCCTAGCCGCATGTATATAATAGTGCCTGGGGTGGGAACAGAAGAAGCAGCCTTCTTCTCAACTTCCCACTTCGGGTAAGTACCGTAGCTTTCCCCTTTAATGATAATCTCAACTTCCCACTTCAGACTAAGTGGTCGGGGACGCTCACCCTGCGACGGGATCGCTGCTATGCACAGCTGCTATTCGTCCCACCGAGTCCCGCGCGCAGGGACCTCGCCACTTTTGGAGCTGTCCCTGACATATGCTCCTTCCTTTATTTATCTGTTATTGTTTGTTTCGACCCTCGGTCATTGCTGGCCGCTATGCGGCCAACCCCGCTCCTTATTCATGTTTGCTTCCGGACCCTTCGGCCTTTGGCCCGGGTCCGCTTCCATTCATTCTTTCTCCCTATATATATCCTGTATGATACTTTATTGTACCTTAGCTCTAATATCGATTTGACCATGACCCCTCAAGTCCTGACCCCAACAAGGCAACCCCAGTAAGTCTGAAATGAGGGCCAAGAGACAGCTAGGGGGCACAGCGCTCCTTTAGAGTCGCTGAGGCCAAATGCCCTACCCTCGGGCCTTGTTTGCAGCATCACAGCCATCGTGGCCTATAGCGGCCTGCAACGGCGACCTTCGGTGCCAACCCCGGACCAGTGTCTACCCCTTCTACCTCTGTCAATATACAAATTCTTGTTTGTACAGCTTTGGGCGCAAATGATCGTAATTCAAGCTTTCGGACTCAAGAAGAACAGTTGACAATTCTACAGTATTTCTGGAATATTAGTTCTAAATTTCCAGATCATTTGAGTATCCTCCATCCCTTTGAGCATCTACACCGTTTGGATTTGTTGGCAATTAATCAGTTCCATTGTGTCCCATGCCTGTTATAAAAATGGGGCCTAATTGGCCCATTTCTATAGCATTTGGGTGCAGGAGAGGGCCGTGACATCGAAAGAGTGTTACAGTTAATGTAACAGAAGTTATAACAGTGGTGTTTACAATAACATGGACAGGAATATTTTTGGGTAGTAATTGATGGTTAAGTTGTTACTATTTACATGTCACATGATAATATACTGTACAGAGGCCATAAGAGGCTAAAAATGGGAATTTCCCATTTCCATAACAATGCCACTCTAATCATGTTCTGTTGTCTCGTGAACAACTCCAAACCTTGCTCTTCTCCCATATAATGTCTGACAAATCCTGTACCTTCAGTGGCCCAAATCCCAACCACTTGCAGTTCCATGCTCATTGCAATTCAACTTTAACTGCTGATAAGGAAAGACCCCTTAACTGGGCTCGCTTAATACAATGGATTGTGTCTGTTGACATCCATGAACAAGTACTCCAATGGCTGCTCTCACTGTTCCACTTGCCATTCAATTCCACTGCAAGTTTGACTGATCTCTGCCACATTCTGCTGGATCATGCTGACTTTTGCTCCCCCCCACACCACATTCAACCACAGCCAATCACACTGAGTGGAAAAAGGATTGTGCTTCACATTGGCCTGAAAAGCTCTCACTCGAGTCTAAATCACAACTACTCTAGCTCTGTAACTACCACACCTTACTGGATTCTGATCACCTTTCATCCAAAGTATGCACTGTTTGTGGGGCTGCCAAGTTTGGTGAGTTCATGCTCTCAGAGCCTGTGAATTAGATGAGTACGATGTTTCGATTTTGGAAGGCAGTTACCCAGCCAATGCTCCGCACCCTTTCCCTTCTAGCCCTGCTCTCGAAAACATTATGCTTGTGGCCAAGGGCATAGTGAATAGTGTCAACTCCTCCATTACCATTCGCATTTGCACTGATTGTCACTGATCACTCAAGCACCATCGTTTGCCTAACACTGCCATTGCCAATGATTTGTTCTTTGGACCAATCCCCCCAGAACTGGCAGACCTCACTTTGATCGAGGAAGCTCTGATAGCCCGACAGCGTGTGAAGAGCTGGATCATTCATCTGCATGATGACTCCCTCCCTTCTGCCTGTACTGTTAGAACTTGCGGATTCGGACGACTCCGGAATGGAATCGGAGACTTAGCATGGAAGGACCTTGGCCTCAGTGACTCAGGCAGAGCGCTGTGCCATTGCTGGTTGTCCTAATTTCGGATCTAGCAGAGGGAAAGTCTCTTGGGGGAATTCATGTCGATTTCGGACGAAACCAAGACGAGTATGTACAAGCGCCGATATATATAATGGAAGGGGCAAAAGCACAAAGAGAACAAAGGGTGACTGAATCGGAACGAAGACGTCCGAACGGGAACAAAGGGTAGAGGGAGTGGAGCGGTACCGAAGGTCATAGGGCAAGACCTGTGATACATCCGAAAGGAGGTAGGGAGGGCGAGGCCCAGAGGGGCAGGAGGATGAGGGGAAGTGGGGATGATGACTAACTGGCTAGAATAGAAAGAAGCAGTAGTCCAAATAGGGATGAAGGGAAAATGCGAGAAATACATTACAGGCGGCGAGAGTGCCGAAGGCGGTCCGCGAAGCTCGGGGGTTGCGGAGCTTACAGAGGTTACGGAGGCGGGGTTGGAAGTCCGAGGAATATTGGCAATGGTGTTTACGTAGTATGAGGTCACCAATGCAATGGACTAAGGCCGAGGTGGAGTCAAAGTCCGAGGTAGGGACTATGACAGAGGCTCGGAGTAAGGTACGAGCGGTGTCCGAGTGCGAAGTACGGAACAGCGGTGGAAGGTCGTAACTTGGCAGAAGGGTGGCGGAGGAGTAACAGAGGGAGAAGAGAGGGGAAAGGTAAGGAAGAGGGAGTGGCGGAAAGGAGAGTAGTCAGGTCCGAAGGTGAGTATCGGAGCGGACGGGGGAAGCGTAGGAGGATAACGGGAGGGTGGAGGTGTTGTGAAGGGGGAGCGGAGTAGTAGGAAGGGTGGCGAGTGGGGCGATGTTCGGTCCGAGATGAGTATCGGAGCGGATGGAGATAGGGTCGGAGAGGTAAGGGGGAGGTGTGTAGCCAGGACCGAAGGTGAGTATCGGAACGGCAGCGGTAGGTTATGACTCCGGAGGTGAAGAGGGTGGAGGTCCGGAAGTCGGGTCGGGGTCGGGTATGCACGGATATGACATGTACAACAGGTGCTTCTTTTTCTTCGTCTAATCCAACCTCTCAATGTGCACTCAAGGGTCACATCATTGTCTTTCCTGCAAAACCTGAAGCCTTATCCCCTTTTTTGCCCCCTGCATTAGAAGATGTGATCACTCTGATGTGCATCGTTTTTGTAGGCTCAATCCCACCAACTAAAGAGTGGCTCAAGGCCAATGCACGTCCTCTGATAGTTCGATGCGAGAAGGTGCACCATGCATTGGAATGGCTTGTTGCCAACAATCCACTATACCATGATGTCATTCTCCACAAAGGGCATTTGAACCAGATACCATCGCATGATGTGGCTGTTGTGAGGCAACAACCCATGACTCACCAGCAAGCACACATGACCCGCATGTGACACACGGTCCTCGTGATTGCGAATGTATAGTTTCTCATTATTTGGGATTGTTTTCTTTTTTCCTCAGTTCTCGCTACGGAGACTGAGGTCAGTTTCCTCTTTGACATTCCTCATAACTTAGTAACTCATTCCAACCAGTACATTATTATAGGTTAGAATGCTAATAATATTAGTTCTCGCTATGGAGACTGAGTACATTATTATAGCCCTCCGTTAGTGGTGCCCATTTTGACTGAACATCACCCAGGCTCAGTGGCTAGTGATGCACAAGGCACATGTTATGATGTTCCACTCCCCCCTGACTCTGGTCTCCTGTCCTCACCTCCACCTCCTGCCCACTTGTTGCAGAGTGTCGTTGTAACCGATTGTCTGTCAGGGCACACACCCTGACTAGCCCAGACCTGGACCCATGTCTGGACCCGCTTCCACCTGCTGCGCTTCCCGCACGTGCGCACATTCCGCGCACCGCATGCTCTGGGCCCGGTTCCTACCCCTTCATGTGACTTCCAGGTATCCCCGGAAGTTTTCTCGATATGGTGGCCACTGTGGGAAGATGAGAAGTTAGCTTCCTTCTCATCTTCTTACACACAGTAGGCAAGTGTACATACTTGCCCCTCGTTTTATATCATCTTCTTACCCACAGTAGGTTGTGCCCTGGATAGGGCTGGTTACACCATAGGGCTGTGGACCATAGGGGAGGGTCATGGGGACCCGGGAGTCGTCCCCTGACATTGTCAGGGTCGTGCATGCTCACAACAAAGGATGCCCCCAAAACCAAGTTGATAGCAAAGCTGGGGGACATGCCCATGCCAGCAAAGGATATATATACACAGTAGAGATGGTAACTAGCCAACTAACTAATAACCAGTGGAAGCGGATCAAAGATGATAGAAGATCACACAGCATCATAACCAATACCATGTGACCAGATCAAATAGAAGATCAGAAGTGGAAAAGAAGAAGAACCTGATGGGGATACGGGCCATGTGGCGCTGCGCTACTTATGCTAGCGACCCAAAGACGTGCCCTGACACCAATCTCGATATGCACAATTCTAATTCAGCTGAAATGACAGCAGTGGCTATATGCCATCTCAAACATGCTAGTGGTGAAATTGGGGGTCACATTCAAGTCAGACATGCACCGGATCTGGTCAATTATTGCTCTGATGTTAATTTGTTTCAACTCCTGTATCCCACATTGTTCCCTTATGGTGTGGGCAGTGCACCACAACCCAGAGGTAGACTGGATGCGGCAAAAGGTCAATATGTCTCACTGCCCATCCTCCTGCCAGTTGATGCAAGTGTCATATCCCAGAATCACAACCCCGCACTCTCCCACCTCACTACACCTTCCTAACAACCTCATCATCCCCTACACCATACCTCCCCACTTCCCAATGTCACCTTCCTTCCCAACTGTCTCAGCTCCAGCCTGGATTTCAGCACACTTGCCCTTGGCCACTCCCATCCCAGAAGCTTGGCCCCAAGTTGGAACATTTGGAGACTCCAGATTTGCTCCGACCTCCCAACGGATCTCTGACATCGTGTGACATACCTCTAAACCATTCCCCCTCCCATTTCATTTAGTGGAGTCACCCAACATCCTTTGGATATGTAACTCCGGCTTCGGAGCTACCTGCATCCTCCAGTGATCCCGCTCACATCATCATAAATTAGTCACCTCCCATTTGTAGTACGACTGTTGTCTTCTTTCCATTCAGTTGGCTAACTTCCTCTTACCCATTTCTCGTTCCCATTTATCCTCCAGCCTTCTACTCTGCCCTCCTCGACCCAACACCTCAGTTTCCCATTAAGGATATTGTTTGGGACCTTTCAGTACCTTTCGGTATCATTCGGCACCTTTTGGTGTTTGTCAGTATCACTTGGACTTTGACTAAAAGTCCTTCTCCTCCTCCCTCTATATATACCTGTAGATTAGAACCCTTTGTACCTCAGTTCTAATCTCGACTAAAACTTACCCCAAGTCTGTCAAAAACCCGTCGGTTAGGGAAGAAGGGGTGAATGCGTGAGTCCGAATGCAGGCGGGGGCTCAACTAGAGGGGGGTCCGAGGGCTCCGGTGATGAACCGAAGCCCCTCAGGGAGCCCGGTTCTGCTGGATGGTACAAGAGGCTCTAAGAAGGACGCGGCCTCAGCGACTCGGAGGGAGCGCTGTGCCTCCGTTACGTCTCTGTTAGTCCTTGTATTTCTTATGTCTGAGGTGTCTTGTAGAACAGAGACAGGAATCACTCAGAGGGACTTTGGGTGGCATTTTAGTCGAGATTAGAACTGAGGAACTACAGGTTCTAATCTACATGTATTTATAAAAGTGGATGGGGAGGACTTTAGTCAAAGCCCGAAATGACAAAACGGGGAAAACACCGAAAGGTACCGAATGATACCGAGAGGTACCGAATGGTTCCGAACGATATCTAAAACGGGGAACCGAGGTGTCGGGCCAAGGAGGGCGGAGTTGGAGGCCGGAAAATGAATGAGGAAGACAAATGGGGAAGGGGGGTTAGCCGACTGAATGGTAGTAAGAAGGTAGTCGTGCTAAGAATGGAAGATGACTAATAAGTGATAGCGTGAAGGAGATCACCGAAGGATACGGTTAGTTCCGAAAGCGGAGTTGCGTGTCCGAAGGATGTTGGGTGACTACAATAAATGAAGTGGGCGAGGGAATGGTTTAAGGGCATGTCACGGGATGTCGGAGGTCCGTCAGGATATCGGAGCAAATCCGGGGTCTCCGAATGTTCCGACTCGGGACCGAGGTTCCGGGATGGGAGTAGCCAAGGTTCGGTGTGCCGCAACCCGACCGGAGCTGAGACAGCCAGGAGGGAAGGTGATTTAGAGAGTGGGGAGGCATGGTGTAGGGGATGGTGAAGTTGTTAGGAAGGTGTGATGTGGTGGGAGTGTGCGGGGTCGGGATTCCGGGATATGACAAAGTCCCTCTATGAGTGAATCCTGACCTCCTCCTACAAGATACCTCAGACACATGAAATAAAAGGACTAACTGAGACATAACAGAGGCACAGTGCTCCCTCCAAGTCACTGAGGCCACATCCTTCTTAGAGCCTCTTGTACCACCCAGCAGACTTGGGCTTCCTGGAGAAGCTTCAGTTCACTACTGGAGCTCTCGGAACCCCTCTAGTTGAGCCCCACCTGCATTCAGACTCACACACGTTGAAGGAGAGAATGAAGGAAGGTCAGTTGGGAGGTTCAAACGAGACCACCACCAAGCTGTTCCCTGGTTCTTTAGTTAGGATGGGGAAGTGTACTAGTAATATTTGTTGTAATTATAGTACCAATCCGAGTGTTTTGGCTAATTCTATTTTATGGGTTAGTCTAAAAGTTTCTGAGAATTGACTTACAGATAAACCAAGCCCTGCAGAGCTGTTCCTCTATTGTAATTTCTCAATTTGTCTGGGTGTAATTCTGTGTAGGGTCATTTAATTTGGATTTTAACTTGAATTAAATCTTCTACTTGGTGAAGTTTCAAAGATTCTACTCAGTTAATGGGTTTAGATTGTGTCTGAAGTGTCCCTTGAGTTTGTTTTATTTTTGTCTTATTTTATTGCTTGTTTTAACAGTAGCAAAATAACTGTTTTGTGTTTACACTTTGAAATCTGGAGTGTTAACCAGCTCTCCTGTTGAGATATTTACTTAATATTTCTCTCCCTAATTGCTGCCTTTTACTACAGTGGCAATCTTAACTGTATATCACTTTTTTGCGCTGGAGTGACAACCAGAAATGCTTGAGAAAAATAATACTCTATTTTCTTACTTCTCTGAGGGGGGGGGGGGGGGTGAAAGGTTGCAGAAAGGGTCTCCCTTTTATACTCCTTGGGTTGCCTTCCTTTTTCACGCTCTACCTTGTATTTACAGGATTTATTTACAGTGTATTTTCCTCAAACTGAATAAAAAATGAAAATTTCATGCTATAGTTCTACTGCGCCTAGAATCCTTATTGTCCTTCCTCACCTAAGCTATTTTAATGGTTAATTAGAACTTGACTGCACTGCATTTGTCACAGTTTTCTATTTCAAATTCCTCATATTTACCATTAAGTTCACTATGACTCGGTCATTCTGAATTCAAACTTTGCATTACTATGCGTATGGCTGCACTGAGACCTTCAGCTGATTTATTCTATTTTTATCCAGTAACATTTAGTTGAAATGAGACTTGAAATGATAAATGAGTGAATTATTCAGGTTTAGAACTGAAAGAAAAAGTTGCTAGTAGTCAAGAGTTGTTCAAACGAATGTATTATAGCTCTCTGCTTCATTAGTATATCGTTCCCTAAAATTCCTGCCATGGTCTGTCATAGTTTAGTGGTTTTCATGGATTTCATCCATCTCCCCTGATTCCCCTTTGCATTATTGCATCCTAGTCCTTCATATGTATTGTTTGTTGTTATAGTAGGTCGTCCTCGAAGATATCATATTTTTATGTATTTTATTTGGGGCTCTGGACCTCTAGAAGCTGTCTTCCCACACGTTTTCAGGTTTCTAACTTCATGTCCTTGTATCTCATTCATTTCTGAATGGTTTTTCACGTTCTCGGTATCATAAATTTTCATTTATTCCCACCTTTCCAATGGTACTAAAGTTGTATTCTATTTCTTGGTATTCATCGAGTTAGCAAAAGTTTGTGTGCACATTCAGTAATCACGTGCATTGTTTCCATAGTTGCTCGTATGCA
Organism: Cantharellus anzutake; assembly: GCF_015039405.1. Classification (NCBI taxonomy): domain Eukaryota; kingdom Fungi; phylum Basidiomycota; class Agaricomycetes; order Cantharellales; family Hydnaceae; genus Cantharellus; species Cantharellus anzutake. The sequence continues at coordinate 34,399 of NW_024067237.1, forward strand.
GGCGTCGTTTCTGTTTAATTGTTTGGGATTTATGGTATGTGTGGGTGTTTGTATCCTTTATATGGGCTTCCGTGATTTATTTCAGATTTTTCCCCCATGATCTAAGGTTGTTTTGTACTTTCCGTGCTTTGTTTTGACCAGGGTCTTCCTTATTTGGATGGAAATTGGTCTTTGCGATCTGCCGAAGTGCAGATCTCGGTTCTGATGGCCGGTTCCCTTCGCATCACCACCCTCACATGTCTTTAAACATGATGCGGATTTCTATATTCCTGTCATTGGTATAACTTCACAACGGCTGGACCGTTTGGGCTGAAACTTTGCATAACTATAGTTTCCTATTTATCATAATTTCCGTGTAAATTTCGTTGTGTGTTTTAAATATGGATCCTACGTAAATGTTGTCTTTTCCCTGAGCCATGACTTTTGATGTCGCTCTTCCCATTATTGGATATCTCATTGATGCGTGATCCTTTTATTATGAAAATTTGGGTGGATTAAGATTAGATCCCTTCCTTTCTAATGGGCTATCAAGCTTGTCTCGGTCGTTACTGCTTGTTCTTCGCGCTTGCCTTTTAAACATTGTCCTTGTTTTCCGAGAGTTTTGGTCATATCTCCGTCATTTATGGGTAGTTTTCCCTGTTATTTTCATTGGGTCCATTTGGGAGACATCTACATTTCCTATTATAAACACAACTTTGAATTTTGCATTGGTTCCTAAGGAATCCTTGTTCTGTGGTACTTCCATCCTTGGCTACATGTGCGGGCATGGGAATGTAGTTTCTGTGGAGGTTCTCTGGTTGTTTTTATAGTCAAATCTTGGTCGATTGTCCTAATTCCTTGTTTAATATTTGCTATAAATTCCCCTGAGAATTCCTTGTTGTTGATGCTAAGCTTGAAGTATTTTTGCTAATTTTCTTTCTTCCAATTTATCATATGTAGTCGTAATAATTCGTTAAAATTCAGGTTCTTCTATTTTCTCATATCTACTTGTCATATGGGGTTTTGTGATTTATCTGGCATATTTCCATAATGGGTTTCCATAGTGTGACTGTTATTTCTCCTACAACATTACCCTCATTCAGGGTTTTTGACAGTGCTGGTACTGAATTGGTCCAGCCCAAAAACTACGCTTGGCACTACAGGCTGCTGAGAGACGATCAAGGGCTCAAAAAATAGAGAAAAATCATAAACATGGATTCCCCGAATTTCATCCAGATTGACACAGCTGTTGTGGAACAATGGTGGTGACAATTTCTCATCTTACCACACACAATGTCGAAAGGCATGTGAGAGTGGCAGTGTCGAAAGTCCTGTGCAAGATCTGTACTTTGGGAGATCGTGAAACTGGTTTTTGGCCCAAAATGGTAATCACAAGCCATACTGAAGTAAACAAACAACCAAAATGCACTCTGGAGTGCTCAGAAAAATTCAGAAAAATCACAAAGGATGTACATATATGAAGATCCAATTGACACAGGGACTCTTGCAGACACTTTCTGGGACATCTAACCCTGCGCACGGGCCAATTTCACGATTCTCACACCCACCACTTGGGGAATTGAATGGAAAGGTTGGGAAGGGATGCTACAGGTAGGAAGAGACAGATAAGTGTGGTGTGATGGTGGAAATTGGTGGAGGATGGCAATTGTTACTGGATATGGCTTGCTTATCACTCCTGTTTTTCTTTTATTGAACCTCCACATCAGCTGTTGAACTTATCGGCCATACTTAACGGTCCACATGGTGCCTGTAATAATAATCTTTTATTTTATATTTTCTTTTCATTTGTTTTTCCACATTATTGCCGTTCCATGTGTTTAAAAGCCCTGTACATGTAGGAATGAAAAGAGACCTCCCTTTTGACTACAAAAGAGACTGTAGTGCTGAGATATCCAAGTAGAAAGAGAAACCCTAAGCTTGACTCCTTGAGTATTATAAGGAATCCCTGACAATTGTCCCAGATTGTTATGGAAATGGGATTTTCCCATTCTTAGCCTCTTATGGGCTCTATGCAGTACAATATCATGTGACATGTAAATAATAACAACTTAACCAACCAAAAACACCCAATGTCAATGTCCCTGTAAACCTCATTGTTACAACCTCTGCCATATTATCTGTAACACCATTTCGATGTCACAACCCCTCCCTGCACCCAGATGCTATATAAATGGGCCAATTAGGCCCCATTTTTATAACAAAGATGGACCAGGGGTACGTAATTCTTAAAGAGTTTTTTGTGATTGTTTTTGTTTTGTTAGCACCCAGACTGAACCTAGGATGAGCTGAGGACATCCTAGACTCCCTCCCCACGAATTTGCTTGCATTTAGGGGGTTAGATCTCTAGCCTGCTTGCAATGCAATGCATCTACTTCTGGGTTGCTTGCCCAAATAATCTCTCTCCCACCACCGGTCCCTCCCATTGCGATTCAAGGGCTTCTCGAGTCTGTTTCTCTGGAATATGGTCTCAACCTGGAACAAGATCATGCATTTCGATTGGTCACAGATCATGCAATCCTCTTGCATTGTGAACATGAGCCTTTGTACATGGGTGGGGTGGGGGGCACTGGCAAATCACAAGTTATCAAAGCTTTGTCCACCTTTTTCATGAAGAGGAATGAGAACCACCATTTGCACTTATGTGCTTTCACTGGGGCTGCAGCCAAGAACATCAGCAGGTGCACTTTGCACTCTGCCCTGAATTTGTTGCAGCTGCACCAGATGCTCAAATCAAATGGCTCTCTGTCAGGGATCAGCAATGACCCTGGACCCTATGCCGGCTGCATGCATGCGCGTGGGAAGTATGCTGGTAATTCCCATCTACTGCGCTTACCTAAGCCCCGGTGACCCGGATCATCTCCGGCATTGTTCTGGAACATTCTATGATCACGTGATTCTATTGGCAATCTGTTTGGTTTCCTTATTGCCAGACTCTACATGTATATAGCTGACCCTAAGATGGGGACATCCCTTTCCCCTGGCTTTAATCACAACTAGGTTATCGGAGCATCTTGCGCAAGCACGCGCATCCCCTGACACTCTCAAAGTCGTACTGATCTAATGCACTCTTGGAGTGGAGTGGACTACTTATTCGTTGATGAAGTGTCGATGATTGGTTGTGAACTCCTCACTGACATTAGTGCCGTGTTGTCATTGGCCAAGGAAAATACCAACACATTTGGTGGCATTAGTGTGATTCTGGCTGGAGACTTTTGCCAACTGCCAGACCACCAACCCAAGGCCCAGTGCAACCTGTCTCACTCCAATCTCCATTGCTTGGTTCTTTTGGGCCTGACCCCCAAGATTGATTGCAGTCCCTGGCATGTGAACTGGGGGAAGTCAGTAATGCCCCTTGGGGTAAAATGATAAACCTGCATACAAGATTGGCTGGACACCCCCAGCAACTTGGCTTTCGAAGATGCTGTTTCAGCATGCCAGAAACTCTGGGAGGCAGTGCACAAGATGGTCTCGCACTCTAGAAGTTGCAATCGGTTGAGTTCTTTGCAGAGGTCACCATTCATGTGTGTCATAATTCACCTGGAGTCAAACAGGCACAAAATGAGCAAACTATTTAGTCCAGTCGCTCGTGACAACATGACATATGCAGACTGAATTGAATGTGCACTCTCGAGATCAACAATTACCTTCAGCAGTGTTCTCCCTTAGGATTTGTAGTCAGTGATGCAAAACAAGGGTAACAATGGCAGCTGCGTCCTTTTGACTGTCAATGTTTGACTGGCAAATGGGTGCATGACTTTGATTGGAATTGATTTGGGGAGAATCACACAATCATGAGTGGGCAGTGCTGTGAACATGCAATCACTTGAGTCTTCAATTTTTACCACACAACTGGTAGTGTATCACACACCTCATTTGTCAACATTATAATGCACAGATTGTACCAATCCTTCACTGCCATTCACAATGCCACCCCCAACATCAAAGTTCTCAGAAATCATGACCAGCATGTTAGGAAGCAAAGGTAGACGACCAATGGTGTACCCTGTCTGAGTGTCAGAAGGCAGATTTAACAACTGTTCGTTCAAGGCATCATCCACAATTCTACGGTTTTTGAGGCAATGCACTGCCTTGTACATTGACACCAGCAGTTCATGCACAGCTGCAAACATGTTGACAGCACACAAATTTAAAACATCTTTCACTGCATTTGATGAAGTGATAATTGGTGCTGTTCTCCATGCATCAGACAGCCTCACCTCTTCATGACATTTGTGAAGGAGGCAGGAATCGAGTAGGTCTTTGTCAGTGGCTGAGCAGTTCCCAAATCTCAATCTCCCCAACAGATCATGGAAAGCTGCATTGTGGATGCCATCTTGCTGCATGGACTCTTTGAGGAAGATGATGGTTTGTATGGACAACCATAACTGACACCCTTTCAGTTTCTTTTGGCCCTGATTGGAGCTGGAATCTGATGCCTTGTTCGTCATCATTTTAGCAGCAGTGTATAGTCTGGTGTAACCTACTGGTTGGTGATCTGGATACTGTATGGTGGATGGGACACTGATTCCGCTTGTGTCAAAACCTGGTCATTATGGCAAGCAATTTTTTGATTGCAAATACAACTACTCCCTTAGTCTTACAGTACGACACATCTTGATATATGTGTTTGTTTTACTAATTATAATTTGGTAGCTTATCACACTTCCCAATCTCCAGATTGTTGATTATGTTCTGGGCCCTCCTGGTAGTATGCATGATGCAACAGCTTTCCATGAGTCATGCATTGCCAAAGAACATGATCAGCTCTTCCATAATGGTGAGTGGGTGTGGGCTAACACTGCCTATGGCCTCACACCATGGTGTATTGTACCATACAAGGCTCCACTGTCTCTGACCCCAGAGAACTGTCAATTCAACTACTACCTCTCACATGTACATGAATTTTCAATTTCCTTGACTGTTATTTGCTCATGATTACACTAGGTCCACATCTGGTCTGAACATGCTGTTGGTTTCCTGAAAGGCTGGTTTCAGTCACTCAAAGGACTTCAGCAACAGATTAACTGTGAGAATGATCTTATGTTGGCATTAGCATGGATTCAGGCTTGTTTGATAATTCATTCTATAGCTGCTCAATTTGAAATTATGGAGGCTGAAGATGATTTCTGGGACTGGACCCATCTCGGCTTGGACAGACAGGAGGAGGGACTAGATGAGGAGGTGGATGGCTTTGTATGGACTCATCAGGAGCAGCATGTTGTGGGTGAAACAGAGGGGCAACAGAAAAGGCAGCTAATTCAGGAAGCCCTATTTGATGCATTGTACTAAAATCATATTAAATTGGAGTCTCAGAGACTAGTGCCAAAGTTTCCACTTGTGCTGGTCATGTCAGTTGGTCCCAGGAAAGTTGGTGTGAAAAGCATATCATGGGAAGCGCAGGAGGCCAACTGCATTTCCAATTCCAATTTCTTAACTTCCAGGTTTAGCATCTCTTGCTGGTGCTTTGTCAGGGGACAGACCCTGGGTCCCCATGACCCCTCTCTACAGTCCACAGTCTAACCTGTAAACACAGCCCATCTCAGGGCATAACTACTGTGGGTAAGAAAGTGATATAGATAAAGGCAAGTAATGTACACTTGCCTGCTGTGGGTAAGAAAGTGAGAAGAAGGTTAACTTCTCACTTTCCCACAGTGGCCCCAATATGGCAAAAACTTCCGGGGATACCTGGAAGTCACATGAGGTAGGATCCGGGGCTGGATCATGCAGCGCATGGAGCATGCAGTGCAGGAAGTGCACATGCAGGAAGTGTAGCAGGTCCAGACACGGGTCCGGGTCTGGGCTAGTCAGGGTGTGCCCTGACATGCTTCTGAGTTGCATGCAGTGTCCTCCACTGCTCCTGGACCAACAACTGCTCATGTAATTGCTCTGACTCCCAGTGTGTTTGTTCAAACTCAAGACAGCTTTGCTCATGAAACTCAGACAGGGCATCGCACTTTCCTTTTTGGGTGGGTTGTGCTGATCTACTGAGAGGAGTTGATACTGAGGGCAATGGTGTGTGAAACCTAGCAGCCCAAGTGGGTTGAGTCAGTGTACTCAATGTAGGAGTAGAGGCCTCTGATGGCACATATTTAGTCTCATCCAAATCAGAGAGCAGCACAAGGGGTGAGGATGGTGGTGGTGATGATCCAATTGGAGATGTGGAGGCAGCACTGGTGTCAAGAGGCAGGTCCTCATATGACACATGAATAAACAACAAATATAATGGTCACCAAATACACATACCAGAAGTTGAGAGTTGTCCTCAGAATTGCCCTCCACTACTGCTCCACCTTTTTCAGACAAGGAATTGAGGATGCCATCTAAATGGGTCGCAAGTTCCTGACCATCTGCAGTAGAGTTGCTGGTAGTCAGCACATTATACTTCGGTAATTCACACCAGATTGGGTTCAGATCATGCCACCAAGGGAAATCCTCCAGAATGGCATCTGTATACAGCATAAGATGCAAGCACAGACCATTTCCAAAAGCATGACTCACCAATTTGGTTAGCAATTTCCAAACCAATAGTGATCTCAATTTTGTCCAGACCAATCCCGGTTTGACTGAGAGTTTTGGCATGCTTTTTATACTCCTTGTGAAGACTAAAAGCAGGTGGGAATAGGGATTTAATGAGGCACAGTTGGACATACTTGTCAATGCGGGAATTAACTGCTTGTGTATACTTGGCCTTGTTTGCAAGAAAAAAAGGGTGCTCTGGTTCATCCTCCACATCCCAGATTGCAACAGAAACCTGCTCATGGTAGAACTTCTTAGTGCAGTGATTGGATACCTTATTGTTAGAACTAGGCGAGGGCAGACGATTCCAGAGGGGAACTGGAGACTTAGCAAGGAGGGACCTTGGCCTCAGCGACTCATGCGGAGCGCTGTGCCATTGCTGTTTGTCCATTTGGTCCTTAATTTCAGAAGCAGTGAGCAGGAAGTCTCTAGGGGGCATTTCTGGTCGATTTTAGACTGAAGGTCCAAAATGAGTATGTACAAGCACCTGTATATAATGGGGAGATGAGAGCACGAGGAAATCAAAGGAGGCCCAAATCGGAACAAAGGCATCCAAACAGGGACAAAGGGATGACGGAAGCAGATTGGCACCAAAGGTCATAGGTGTCATATCCATACAATCCCGACCTCCGCTCCGGGCTCCCGGAACTCCAAAACCGACTCCAGAGCCCTACTTCCCTTCCATCACCTTCTCCTTGCCGACTCCCAAGAGGTTATCCCACCTCCGGCTCCAACACCACCTTCAGTCCGACTCCGGAACATTCTGGGTCCGACCCCAACCTTGACACCTTCCAGACGAGTACACAACACCTATGCTCCTGACTCCGGACCTCCGCTCCGGAATCCTGTTTGTGTCTCCGTCTCCGGAACCTCCGGTCTTAGCTCCGACCTCAGACTTTGACCCCACCTCCGCTTATACCCATTGTATTGGTTAGCTCATTCCATTTAATCATGTTTGCCAATATTCCGGAGTTTAACTTCCGAGTTCGGACTTTCCGGACTTACCTCGGACCTTGCAACTATTGCATTGTCCTATTCAATTCCGCTATTCTCCCTCATTCCTATTTGGGCTGCTGCTTCCTTTCTATTCAGTCAGCTGGCCATTCCCCACTCCCATCCTCCTTCCTTCCTCCTTGGGCCTTGGCCCTTCATTCCTCCTTTGAGAAACACCATTGAGTCAAACCCTTGACCCTCGGTGTTGTTCCTCTTTCCATCTCCCTTTGTCTCCTTTCGTCCTACCCTTGTTCCTTTTGATTCCAGACCCTCCTTATATACAATGTACATAGTAACTTGTAACCTCAGTCCGAAATCAACCTGAATTCCCCCCAAGAGACTTTCCCTCTGCTAGATCCGAAATTAGGGACCCCTAGGACAACCAGCAATGGCACAGCGCTCCGCCTGAGTCGCTGAGGCCAAGGTCCTTCCACACTAAGTCTCCAATTCCGCTCTGGAGTCGTCCGAATCTGCAAGTTCTAACAATAGGTTAGTGTCAGGGACTCGTCCGGGGTCGAGGGGGTCCGGGTATAGCGTCCGGGACCGAGAGCCTGGCGGGGGGCAGATCGGGCGTGCGTACTGACAGGCCCGATGCGGGACAGTGGTCCCTGGCCACTTAGACTGAAGTGGAAGGTTGTTATTATCATTAAAGGAGAGATATTGTACTACTTACCTGAAGTGGAAGGTTGAGAAGAAGGCTACTTCTTCGGTTCCCACTTCAGGTTCGTTTATATACATGCGGCTTGGATCACATGATGGGTGCCACGTCACCCTCGCACACAGCCGTAACCACCTGGGTGTCTCCGTGGGAGATCCCGAGGGCATCCAGTGCAGGCGCGCGTGCTGGGCACAGCGGGAAGTCACCCGAGGTGCCCGGGCCGGGTACATGGTGGGTGCGCTGCAGGTGGGTCAATTGTACATTGATACAGAGAAAGTCGTCCATGTAGAATAAAGGGAGAATAAAGGAGAAGTAAGATAAGGAGAAACTGAGGAGGGGAGGATGAGGGGGAAAGAAGGGAAAGGGGGAGGAGGTAAGGAAGGGTGGACCGGCAGGGTACCGGGTCAGGTTGGGCCGGGTGGAGCCGGGTCAGGTGGGTGTGCCCTGACAGTTAGAACCTGTGGTACATCTGAAAGGAGATAGGGAGGGTGAAGCCCAGAGGGGCAGGAGGATGAGGTGAAGTGGGGATGATGACTAACTGGCTAGAATGGAGAGAAGCAGCAGTCCAAATAAGGATGAGGGGGAAACGTGAAAGATACATTACAAGTGGTGAAAGTGCCAAGTATGATCCATGGAGCTTGGAGGTTGCAGAGCTTACGGAGGTTGTGGAGGTGGGGTTGAAAGTCCAAGGAATGTTGGCAATGGTGTTTACGTAGTATGAGGTCACCAATGCAATGGACTTAGGCCGAGGTGGAGTTAAAGTCCGAGGTCGGGACTAAGATGGGATCTCAGAGCGAAGGTATGGGCGGTGTCCAAGTACAAGGTATGGGACAGCAGCAGAAGGTCGTAACTTGGCAGAGGTTTGGCGGAAGAGGGGAGGAGGGAGGAGAGTGATGAGAGGAGTGGGGAGAGGAGTGGAGGAGGAATGGTGTCAGGTCCAAAGGTGAGTATCGGAGCGGACGGAAGTAGGGTAGGAGAGGGATGGAAGGGTGGAGGTGACATGAGGAGTGAGGAGGAGTAAGAGGAGGAGGGTGGTGAGAGGAGTGATGTTCGGTCCGAAGGTGAATATTGGAGCAGATGGAGGTAGGGTAGGACTCTGGAGGTGATGAAGATGAGGGTCCGGGAGTCAGATTGGGATCAGGTATGTATGGATATGACACTTATGATGACAGTGGCTTGTCAGTGCTCAGTTGTACAGTTCTCCAAAAAACCGTTTCTGTCATATCCATCCCTGGCCAATGACTTCCGGTACCTCCGATCCCTCCGGTCTACCTCCGCTCCTTCTCCACTAACCTTGGAGTTTCCATATTCTGCAATCCCCTCGGTACCCCTCGATGGTCACCACCCCCTCCTTTCAATTTATTACCTACGCCTCCCTAAGTACGGAGCCCCGAAGACTTCCGGACAGCTCCAACGTCCGCTAGCGCACTCCCGCCTCCATTGGGCAATACACTCGCCTGCCCTGCAGAGCCCGCCTTTGGGTCTATCCCTCCTTTCCGTTTCTGGGTTATCGGCTGCCTTTCCGTTAACCCCACAACCCGACTCGTCGGTAATATTCAGTTGGCTAATGTTTAACCCCGTTAGCTCCGCTCCGTTCGGCTCCGCCATTTGCGGACCCGTCTTCACTATAACCATATATATATCCAACTTGTACATAGGTTACACTTCAGTAATAAAATCGACTAGAGTTTACCCCCCTTTCAGTTCTGGTTGCCAGTTAGTAAGTTAGGGCATGGACGTGTTACTTGGCACAGCGCTCTTGGCATAAGTCGCTGAGGCCGAAGCCCTCCACCACGGAGACTTTCCTTCATCTCAACCTGGTCTCTGACAGTTTCGATGTTTGGCACTTTTCACTTGATGGGCTTATAGTATTATGGAAACACGTTCTGAAATTCCCATAAAATCATGGAATATTACTTACTATCCCATCTACAAATGTACAAATTATCTAAGCAATATATTTATTTTTGGTAAAGTTATTCAATTTAAAAGGTGCCCATGTCATTGAAACAGTTTTTTGGAGTTGATTTTTGGGAGACGAAAATAGCATTTATTAATATTTGGTATAGCCACCCTTTGCCTTAATCACTGCCTCAATTCTCTTAGGCATACTTTCAATCAAATTCTGACAAATCCTTGGCTCTATCTTGTCCCATTCCTCTTGGTACTGATCCCACAGCTCATGAACACTATTTGGAGGTTCTTCATACTCCCCAAGCTTCCTTTTCACATTATTCCATAAGTGTTCGATTGGATTAATGAGGCGTTGGGCATGGCAAATGTCAGTCCCTGACAGCTTGCATGGATGCCCACCACTGGGCTTAGGGACATCAGGACAGTGTTGAGACCAGAGCTGAGTGATAGTGAAAGCTCCATGGCCAGTAGTAGATGCAATCTGGCAAGCACTGTGACCAGAATCAATGAGGGAAAGGACTTGTGCAGTTTGTGAAGCAGATAAGGCTTGCATTTTAGATTTGGGGGCATTATAATGCAAAATCCTTTGGTATTTATGCTCCAGCGATGTCAGTCCGTTTACTAGTGTGTACAGTAAACAATGTCACATGACTTGACATGTGATATTTTGTTTTTTAGGTTGTGCCAGGTGCACTCCAAAAAACCATTTCGATGACATGGGTGCCTTGTTAATTAAATAACTTTACCAAAAATGGACATATTGCTTAGATAATTTGCAGATCTGTAAATAAGATAGTAGGTAATATCCCATGATTTTATGAAAATTTTAAAATGTGTTTCCATAATGTTATAAGCCCATCAAGTGAAAAGTGCCAAACATCGAAACAGTTTTTTGGAGAACTGTATGTAGAGGCAGAAGAATAGATTTTACATACCTTGGACCTATCTTCAGATGCAGCCAACTTGGTAGAATCCCCAAACAGTTTCAAGCAGATGTTAGTGTTCTCAACAATAAAAGCAACTAGACGGTCTGTCCAGTGTGAATTGCCGAGCCAAAGCACATGTTGGGAAGATTCATTCTCAGTTTTTGGGAGTGCTGGTAATGGCTCAGTGGTGGCTGGTGGCTCAGGTTCTAGCCCAGGAACTTTTTTTTCGCACTTGGAATGGGGTGGATTTGCTGAGTCAGTGTAGGGGGTTGTGTCAGGGCCCAGCCTCAGACTCGGAGGCTCCCTGACCTCAACCCCCATCTAAACCGTCCTCACACTATGCGGGGCATGAGATTATAGTAAAGGAAATAGAATATGTACACTTGCCTATGCGGGGCATGAGATGAGAAGAAGGGTAAAGGTCTCATCTCCCCACATGGTTGCTATATAAAGGAATGGGTCACATGCCCACAACTATACAGCTCCTAGAGTTGTGTAGTGTGACCCGGAGGGAACATCCAGGTGGCAGTGCCCAGTAAGCGTGGGAACGTTCTGGGCGAGTTGCTTGCCCAGAATTGTGGCTGTGACCTGTGGGAACATTCTGGGCGAGCTGCTCGCTCAGAAAGTTCCCATGCTATCCTGTGCACATGTGTACACAACACACAAAGGCAACAACAAGGCAACAGTCAAAGAATAAAGGGGGTAAAGTAGGTGGGGAGTCCGGGGCACCCTAAGGCAGGGTGCTGAACCCTGACAGGTTGGTGTAGGTGCCAACCCTGGTTAGCCTAGTTCCTCAGGCTGTCAACAAAACTAACTTGTATGAAGTTGTATTTGCAACAGTTGTGGGAGGAAAAGGCTAAGTTGCTCTTTCCACTTTCCCACACTATTGTATGTACATTGTATATACATGTTTATTAGAAGACAATTATACAATAGGAAATTGGGAAATAAGGGGTGGGGTTACCACTCCTGTCATATCCATCTATGGCCATCATCCTCCACTACCTCCAATCCTTCTGGACTACCTCCACTCCTTCATCACTAACCTCAGAGCCTCCATATTCCGCAATCACCTCCGACTCCCTCAATGGTCACCACCCCCTTGTCAAAAACCCTGAACGAAGGTAATGTGCATGAGTCTGAATGCAGGTGGGGCTCAACTAGAGGGGTTCCAAGAGCTCCGGTAGTGAACTGAAGCTTCTCCAGGAAGCCTGGGTCTGCTGGGTGGTACAAGAGGCTCTAAGAAGGATGTGGCCTCAGCAACTCAGAGGGAGTGCTGTGCCTCCGTTACATCTCAGTTAGTCCTTTCATTTCATGTGTCTGAGGTATCTTGTAGGAGGAGGTTGGGATTCACTCATAGAGGGACTTGGGGTAACTTTTAGTCGAGATTAGAACTGAGGTACAATGGGTTCTAATCTACAGATATATATAGAGGGGAAAGGAGAAGGACTTTAGTCAAAGTCCGAGTGATAATGACAAACACCAAAAGGTGCTGAATGATACCGAAAGGTACCGAAAGGCCCCAAATGATATCCTTAATGGGGAACCAAGGTGTCGGGTTGAGGAGGGCAGAGTAGAAGGCTGGAGGATAAATAGGAACGAGAAATGGACAAGGGGAAGTTAGCCAACTGAATGGAAAGAAGACAACAGTCGTACTACAAATGGGAGGTGACTAATTTATGATGATGTGAGTGGGATCACTGGAGGATGCAGTTAGCTCTGAAGCCGGAGTTACATATCCAAAGGATGTTGGGTGACTCCACTAAATGAAATGGGAGGGGGAATGGTGTAGAGGTATGTCACACAATGTTGGAGATCTGTTGGGAGGTCGGAGCAAATCTGGAGTCTCCGAATGTTCTGACTCGGGGCCAAGCTTCCGGGATGGGAGTGGCCAAGGGCAAGTGTGCCGAAATCCAGGCTGGAGCTGAGACAGTTGGGGAGGGAGGTGACGTTGGGAAGTGGGGGGTATGGTGTAGGGGATGATGAGGTTGTTAGGAAGGTGTAGTGAGGTGGGAGAGTGCAGGTGTAAGGGATTAACCTTACTTCACTATAATTCCAATTATAGTGATGCTATTATTTCTTTATTTATTTGTGCTGAGATATGTAATTTACATATATATACCTCGGAGTAGTTGTAAAGGCCTGGTAGCCTTTTACCTCTACCCCATTGAATATACAGCTCATCAAAGCTTATGTTTAGATGGACTAACTGAGGCCTGAGGCGAACGGGGGAATGGAACGTTACCGTCCCCAAATAAGTAAGATACCTTTCAGCAGGGTCGGGATTCCAGGATATGACACCCCTCAATTCAATATATTACCTACACCTCCCTAAGTATGGAACCCCGAAGGCCTCCAGACAGCTCCAATGTCCACTGGCACACTCCCACCCCCACTGGGCAATTCACTTGCTTGCCCTGCAAGCCTACCTTCAGGCCTATCCCTCCTTTCCATTTCTGGGTTATAGCCCGCCATTCCACTAACCCTGTAACCTGACTCATCAGTAATATTCAGTTGGCTAACGTTTAACTCTGTTAGCTCCACTCTGCTTGGCCCCACCATTCATGGGCCTGCCCTCGCTGTAACTATATATACATAACTTGTAGATAGGTTACACCCTAGTGATAAAATCGACTAGAGTTATCCCCCCTTTTAGTTCTTGCTGCCAGTAAGTAAATTAGGGCATGGACATGTAACTAGGCACAGCACTCCTGGTCTGAGTCACTGAGGCCGAAGCCCTCCACCACGGAGACGTATCCTTCGTCTTGCATCTGGTCTCTAACAACTCCTTACAGTCAGCAATGTTGGATTTTCACTTTGTAGTCCACCCAGCCATGGAGGGGCAAGTCCGAAACTGTGCAGTTCTCACATGATTTTGGATCTGCAGTGGACAGAGCTAAGGAAATCCTTGTTAGATACGGGTCCGGGGTCGGCACTGAGGGTCGCCATTGTGGGCCACTATAAGCTGCAATGCTGCAAACAAGGCCTGAGGGTAGGGCATTCGGCCTCAGCAACTCTAAAGGAGTGCTGTGCCCCCTAGCTGTCTCCTGGCCCTCATTTCATACTCACTGAGGTTGCCTTGTTGGGGTCAGAACCTGGGGAGTCGTGATCAAGTCAATATTAGAGCTAGAGTACTATAATGTATCATACAGGATATATATAGGAAGAGGAAATGGACCCGGGCCAAAGGCCGAAGGGTCCGGAAGCAAAAGGGAACAAAGAGTGGGGTTGGCCACACAGCAGCCAGCAATGACCGAGGGTCAAAACAAACAATAACAGATAAATAAATGAAGGGGTGTAGGGCCACAATAGCAGCAATGGCAATGGTATTGGTGCTGGACTCGGAGTTGGGCCAGAGTCGGGTGCGGGAATGGTAATGGCCTGGTGAGGGCCAAGTGGGCAGAGTAGGCAATGTCACGGAGTCATGCTAGGTGTGGTGCTGGAGGCGGACTCAGGGTGGGGAGGCTGGTGTGGCTGTGTGTCAGGGCACACCCGCCTGACCCAGCCCAACCTGACCCGGTACCCCGCCGGTCCACCCTTCCTTACCTCCTCCCCCTTTCCCTTCTTCCCCCCTCATCCTCCCCTCCTCAGTTTCTCCTTATCTTACTTCTCCTTTATTCTCCCTTTATTCTACATGGACAACTTTCTCTGTATCAATGTACAACTGACCCATCTGCAGCGCGCCCACCATGTACCCGGCCCGGGCACCTCGGGTGACTTCCCGCTGTGCCCAGCACGCGTGCCTGCACTGGATACCCTCGGGATCTCCCACGGAGACACCCGGGTGGTTACGGCTGTGTGCGAGGGTGACGTGGCACCCGTCATGTGATCCAAGCCGCATGTATATAAACAAACCTGAAGTGGGAACCGAAGAAGTAGCCTTCTTCTCAACTTTCCACTTCAGTCTAAGTGGCCAGGGACCACTGTCCCACATCGGGCCTGTCAGTACGCACGCCCGATCTGCCCCCCGCCAGGCTCTCGGTCCCGGACGCTATACCCGGACCCCCTCGACCCCGGACGAGTCCCTGACACTGTGGGGGAGTCGGCCAAGCATAGGGGAGCCTAGGGGCAAGTGGGGGGGTGAGCAGGGAGTCTTCAAGAAGAGTAGGGATGAGGTCAGGGCTCGCACTCACACTTGTGCAGCAGGAACAGGCTTGGGTGGCATTGGGATGGGCAGCCAACAGGCTGGAATGCATGGCTGTGACAATTCTAAAGACCAAGTTATTGTCAGGGCACAGCCCTCAATCCCACTCACCCTCAGACACCCTTCCCCTCTCCCTATCCACCCTCTCCCCACATCTCCCCATTTCCCCCTATCCTTCCCCCTACTGCTTCACACAATGATGCACACATGCGGACCTGTGGGAACGTTCTGGGTGAGTGACTTGCCCAGAAATGCACAGCCACAGCCGTGGGAACTTTCTGGGAGAGTAACTCGCCCAGGACACGTGACTGTGGGAACATTCTGGGTGAGCAGCTCACCCAGAACTTTCCCACAGGTCACACCCATTATGGAAAGTCAGCAGCAAGTGGGAACTGTGTCAGAGACCAGGTTCGAGACGAAGGAAAGTCTCCATGGCGGAGGGCTTCGGCCTCAGTGACTTATGCCAAGAGCGCTGTGCCTAGTAACACGTCCGTGCCCTAACTTACTAACTGGCAACCAGAACTGAAGGGGGGTAACTCTAGTTGATTTTATTACTGAAGTGTAACCTATGTACAAGCTGGATATATATATGGTTACAGCAAAGACGGGTCCGCAAATGGCGGAGCCGAACGGAGCAGAGCTAACGGGGTTAAACATTAGCCGACTGAATATTACCGACGAGTCGGGTCACGGGGTTAACAGGAAGGCAGGCGATAACCCAGAAACGGAAAGGAGGGATGGGCCCGTGTCAGGATCCGGACCCCAGCTGGGAGTGGCTGGAGGGCGAGGCCGGGTGTGGAAGCTGGGGTACTCTCCCCAGGTGCTAACTCCTCGAAGTCGCTGAGGGGACTGGCCTCAGCCTTCACAGGGAATGAGCTGAGAAGAAGGGTAAGCTTCTCAGCCCCCTGTGAGGCCGACACAAAAGGACCCTAGGAACTATACAGTTCCCGCTTGCTGCCGACTTTCCATAACGGGTGTGACCCGTGGGAAAGTTCTGGGCGAGCTGCTCGCCCAGAATGTTCCCACGGTTGTGGCTGTACATTTCTGGGCGAGTCGCTCGCCCAGAACATTCCCACGGGTTCGTGCGCGTGCATCATTATGTGAAACAGTGGGGGGAAGGATAAGGGGAATGGGGAAATGTGGAGAGAGGGTGGTTAGGAGAAGGGTGAGGGTGTCTGAGGGTGAGTGGGGTCAAGGGCTGTGCCCTGACAGCCCGAAGGTGGGCTCTGCAGGGCAGGCGAGTGTATTGCCCAGTGGAGGTGGGAGTGCGCTAGCGGACGTCGGAGCTGTCCGGAAGTCTTCGGGGCTCCGTACTAAGGGAGGCGTTGGTAATAAATTGAAAGGAGGGGGTGGTGACCATCGAGGGGTACCGAGAGGATTGCGGAATACGGGAGCTCCGAGGTTAGTAAAGAAGGAGCAGAGGTAGGCCAGAGGGATTGGAGGGACCGGAAGTCGATGGCCGGGAATGGATACGACAAACTGTATAGTTCCTAGGGTCCTTTTGTGTCAGTCTCACAGGGGGCTGAGAAGCTTACCCTTCTTCTCAGCTCATTCCCTATGAAGGCAAGTGTACTTACCTGCTTTTCAATGAATAGCAGCTCATTCCCTGTGAAGGCTGAGGCTAGTCCCCTCAGTGACTTTGAGGAGTTAGCAGCTGGGGAGAGTACCCCAGCTCCCACACCTGGCCTTGTCCTCCGGCCACTCCCAGCTGAGGTCCGGATCCTGACAGTTATGGATGAGTTTTGCCTGAGTTGGACCACTGTAAGGTTGTTGAGTTTGCGAGTGGTCTCACGATAGTCAGAGGTTGCCTTACACTCAGACTCCTTCCCAGTCACTCACATGATTTCTCCGAGGTTTAGCCGCAACTTATGTTGCCCTCCGAAATCTGTCGAGCGACTGGTACAACTTGCAACACGTGATGTTCCCACGCTAAGTTGTAATGAGTTGTACATAGGTCACGGAATATAATTTTTAGTATTTACGCATGCGGTCATTGCACCCAACCCAACCCGTGGAGACTAAGGGAGCACATCCAAGGGTGTGAAGTCAATGTCCGGGTGTGTGCAAAGTTTAATAGTTTATATATTACTTGGTTGCCAGTCACTTGTTTGTGCCCGGTGGCATAAGTGGTATAGCGCTAGCTGAGGCTATGCGGTTTTTTTAAGTGGCACATGTTCGATTCTCACTTAGGAAACTTTTTTTTTCATACCCTCCACTCCTTAGTGTACAGAAAACAACCATTTCACACAATTATTCCATGGGAGGGCCCGAAAAAAGTTTTCCTACATGAGAATCGAACATGTGCCACTTAAAAAAAAATGCATAGCCTCAGCTAGCGCCATACCACTTATGCCACTGGGCACAAACAAGTGACTGGCAACCAAGTAATATATAAACTATTAAACTTCACGCACACCCAGACATTGACTTCACACCCTTGGATGTGCTCCCTTAGTCTCCACAGGTTGGGTTGGGTGCAATGACTGCATGCGTAAATACTAAAAATTATATTCCGTGACCTATGTACAACTCATTACAACTTAGCGTGGGAACATCACGTGTTGCAAGTTGTACCAGTCGCTCGACAGATTTCAGAGGGCAACGTAAGTTGCGGCTAAACCTCGGAGAAATCATGTGAGCGACTGGGAAGGAGTCTGCCTTACACTCCCAGTCCATTGAAGTACGCTGTTGGAGGAACACCACGCATTAACCGATCTCTATTGTCACGTGATTTGCATGTGACTTCCGTTATAGTATAGTCACACTTATTTTTTGAATTCTTTTCTTTTTTCCTCAGTTCTCGCTGTAGAGACTGAGGTCAGTTCCTTTTATCCAACTTCATATTTAGCTCCTATCTTTCATTGTTTATTACTCTTTATTTCTCGATGTAAACAATGTATATAAATTGCGGGGAAGGGTGAAACAGGTTTTCACTCTTCTCCTCCCCTGTCGAAATAAAGCTCTATACTGCCTAATTTCTGACAGCTTGAGGATAGCAGGAGTCACAACTAAGGTCGGAACCTCAACCGACCTTACACTAGTGAAAGGTTTGCTTACTATTTTGGGGACGGTACGTTCCGTTCCCCCATTCGCCTCAGGCCTCAGGTAGTCCGTCTAAATATAAGCTTTAATGTGCTGTATATTCAACGGGGTAGAGGTAAAGGCTACCGGGCCTTTACAACTACTCCGAGGTATATATATGTAAATTACATATCTCGGCACAAATAAATAAAGAAATAACCACATCACTATAATGGGAAGCGATGCAACATAATATAAATATCACTATAATCGGAATTATAGTGAAGTAAGGTTAATCCCTTACACCTTTACCCCCTCACATGTAGGTTAAATACATTATTGTATATACATGTGATAGTTGTGGCTTGGGACCGCATGGTAGAAATGAAGGGTTCGGGAATAGAAGTGTCGTGTCGGGTACAAACCTGACACGATAAATAAAGAATGAATAGGGTAGGCTGCGAGTATGCGGCCTTACATCCCTTACAACCACCCAAGGTCCAACTCAAAACTCGGCTGTTTTGTCATATATATGCCAAGACTTTTTTAGTTATGTACAAGTTGAGAAGTCCTAGTTATGACTTAGTTGTGCCTAGTTGTGTCTTCGTGAATCACCCTATTGTTGGAATATCAACAATCGGTTCTGACAATGGAGTGGCAAGGATGGGATTGATTGTTGGCAGCGGAAGTGAGGTTTGGGGGTTGAACTTTACACCCCCATTTTTCTTCTTTATGCAACAGGCTTGCCACTGGCATAGTTCGCATATAAGAAGGGAGCTTTTTGGACTCCCTCTCCCTCAGATCTCTAACACGAGTCTGAGGTGAGATTGATTTTATTATTCTTTGCAAAAACTGTCTAACTGTTGGCGCAGATACTTACACACCATAGGTACATACAAATTTAGATCTCTAACACGAGTCTGAGATACTTATGTGCCATAGCCTTATATTTAAAAAATATTGGCACAGTGAAGTGACTCTGCAAAGACCCAAATTCCCACAGCCTAACAATAGAACAATATAACTCGGACAACTCCGCTAGTACTGATGACTCAAAAGATCATGTGAGGCCACATGATATATTTCCCGCGCAAAATCCGATATGAGGTCCAAGCGGGAAGAGCCCATCTTAGTTTTCCTCACTCGATCTCCCAAACACCAATAGTCTGCTTAGAGCATCGGAAGTGCTTAGAAGATGACTGATGCGATCAAAAAAGTATTTGCCTTTAAAAAGGCAGAGGTGAGAGCCCTCCGTTGAGACATTGCCACGTTTTCACCGATTCGCTGTTAGGGCCAACCAGCGTTCGTCACGTTTGTGACCGCAGGGTATCCTACCAAAGATGCCACCGTACCGATTCTGCTTGCTATGGAGGCAGGTGGAGCAGATATCATTGAGTTGGGAATGCCGTTCACGGACCCTATTGCCGATGGGCCTGTCATTCAGGATTCCAATACCGTACGTATATCTATGAAGACTGGAAGTAATCATCGACACCAAAGGTTTTTCTCCTCTTGCAGATTGCAGTCCAAAATGGCATTGACTACACGACGACACTAGAAATGCTTCGTGAGGCACGTCAAAAAGGACTCAAAGCACCTGTACTTCTCATGGGTAAATTTTTGAGTCCCCCTGACTTTCCGCAGTAGCTGATGACATTCGCCGTAGGTTACTATAATCCGATTCTCGCTTATGGCGAAGTTAAAGCGGTCCAGGATGCCCTTGAGGCAGGGGCAAATGGCTATATTATGGTGGACCTCCCTCCGGAGGAGGCAGTAAAGTTCAGACAACTATGCTTAGCAAATGGGTATGTGCCGCGATTCTCAGCTGGACCAGGTTTCCCTCTAATTTTTTTTTTCCAAGTTTATCTTACGTGCCACTGATTGCCCCATCCACATCACTGGCGAGAGTCGAGTTTTTGGCTTCCATCGCCGACACGTTTATTTACATCGTTTCTAAGGTGTGTTAATTGGCACAAGCACGGAAGCTCTCCACTGACTTGAATAGATGGGAACGACCGGCTCGAGTGCCGATAAGTCAATGAACTCGTCCCTTCCCGATCTGATCTCCCGTGTCCGAGCATACACACCAGTTTCACTTGCAGTCGGGTTTGGCGTGTACAACCGTCAACACTTCGAGACCGTCGTTGATGCGGGCGCCGATGCCGTAGTTGTTGGTAGCCGGTTCGTGGGCATCATCAGGGAGGCCGGACCACATCTGCCCAATATCACCAAAGTGGTTACCCAGCACTGCTCCGAGCTCACTCTGCACGGTCAACCCAAAACATCAAGGACGCTGTCACCCACAGTTAACTCCCAGGTATCTCCGTCATCACTGATCCCTGCCAACGGCGATGTCCCCAACGGGCTCGCCGGAGTAACTAATCTACCGAAGGTCGGGGAAAGTAATGCCGTTCTCCCCCACGCTTTGGCCAATTTGGTGGGCAATACGCCCCTGAAGCACTTGTTGACTGTTTGATTGAACTGGAGGCAGCGCATAAGGCCGCGCTGGCTGACCCAGAGTTCTGGAAGGAGTTCGAAAGTTTCTACGGGTATATCAATCGACCAAGCCAGCTTTATGAAGCTAAAAGGCTATCTGAGATCACTGGTGGGGCTAGAATTTGGCTTAAACGGGAAGACTTGTGAGGTGCCGAGCTCGAGTGGTTCATACCGCGACTGACCTCCTTTTAGGAATCACACTGGCTCACACAAGATCAATAACGCCATCGGTCAAGCGAGTACTTGTTTCCCAGCCATTGAGGCATAATTTTAACATTCATTCCATAGATCATCCTGGCTAAACGCATCGGGAAGACGCGTATCATTGCAGAGACTGGTGCTGGACAGCACGGTGTGGCGACCGCTACTGCATGCGCCAAGTTTGGTCTTGAGTGTGTCGTTTATATGGGCGCTGAAGACGTGCGCAGGCAGGAGCTCAACGTGTTCCGTATGCAAATGTTAGGTGCCACGGTCAGTTGCAAGGATGTCTTCTCATATCTGATGAGCCTAGATCTTGCTCTCATTTAGGTTGTCCCCGTAAAGTCAGGGTCTCAAACTCTCAAGGATGCGATCAATGACGCCTTCAGAGATTGGGTGACCAATCTCTCAAACACACACTATCTTGTTGGCTCGGCCATTGGACCTCATCCATTCCCTACCATCGTACGAGACTACCAGCGGGTCATCGGGCGCGAGATCAAGTCTCAGTTCGTCGAAGCTGTTGGGAAACTTCCCGATGTTATCGTTGCTTGTGTTGGAGGCGGCAGCAATTCCATTGGAGCTTTTTATGACTTCATCGAGGAAGAGGGTGTTCGACTTGTGGGTGTCGAGGCAGGAGGAGATGGTATCAAATTCCTATAATCACCCGAATGCAGGAATGTTTAGCTCATGACTTACATCCCAGGTGTCAACACGAACCGTCATAGCGCCACTCTATCTCTCGGAACTCCAGGTGTCCTTCATGGCGTACGAACCTACCTCCTGCAGTCTCCTACAGGTCAGATCGTCGAAACTCATTCCGTGAGCGCTGGTTTGGATTACCCTGGGGTTGGGCCCGAGCATGCGTGGCTTAAGGACTCAGGTCGAGCGGAGTATATGGTCGCGAACGATGAGGAAGCTCTACGTGGTTTCCGCTTGTTGACGCAGAGTGAGGGTATCATACCGGGTGCGTTATTTTATATTTACCTCCATTAGACCTAACACAACTTTTTGTAGCCCTGGAGTCCGCTCATGCGATCTGGGGTGCGGTCCAAGTGGCCAAAACACTACCTAAGGACAAGAACATTGTAGTGGTAAGCATGGAGAAAGATTTGTCTCTGGACGACCACTTATCTCCATACTTGTGCATCAGTCTCTCTCTGGACGAGGGGATAAGGATGTGGAACAAATTTCAAGGCTTCTTCCTGGAAAATGGGCTGACATCCTGGACTGGCACCCAAATGTGATGCCTAAATGATGCCTTCCTTGCTCTGCAGTGAAATATAGACTTCTTTTGCACACGATATAGCTTCAATCACTGCGTTACTGTATAAGTAGGAAATGACATCTACAAATAATGCGAAGGCGACGTATACGTGTGTCCAAGTCAATCAGAGGAGTAAGTGAATAGCCTAAGTGTAGGTGAGAACCTGGAACGAAATTGTTTAACGAATACTCTGCTTGGGGTATCGGTGGCAGAACAAATGGACAGGAGGTAATACATCACAAGACCCAAAAGAAAGGGGGGGAACGTCTCCACCCCACACATCTAAAGTCAGATTCGGGCGCACACAAAGTCCATCATGAAGGTTGATTATAACACGATGTTGCTCTACAAGGCAACTCAAGGTCAGTATCAACTTATGACAGCCTTTGGTGGGAGGACGCGCACTTGAGGAAGTGGTCTTAAGAGCTTGCTCTCCGCAATAACGTTCTTGGCTTCCGCTTTCCAATCTTTTGCAAAGAATTCCTTCATTCTCTCCTCTACATTAAACAGCGTCATTCGATCCAGCACGAACCTTTCAAATGCAAATCCGTTTTTGTCAGGAACAAGAACTCGAGGACGAGCGGAGCGGACGGCAACTTTCGTTCGACACTACTTACCGGTCGATTGGATTCTCAATGGCAGATTTGATGGCTTTCGCAAATCCTTTTCTGTCTCCACGCTTGACATTGTACACGTACGGTGGGTCAAGAAGTTTCAGAGTCCCATGCATCGAATCCCATCCTTCACGGTCTTCGGGATTGTTATGATCCCAATGAAGGATAGGGTTGATGAATGGAACGCCGAGACAAAGAGCTTCATAAGGTGTTGGTGAGCTATTGATATTGGGGCAGATAAGTTAATAGCATGATAACACGATACGAGGTTATGACTTACGTCTTAGGCATCCCGACACCTATCAGAATGGTGGATTGGGCAAGTGTTTGCAAAAACTCTTGCTGGTTCAGATATCCCAGGTTTTCTAGATTCTTCGGGATGGCCATCGGCCCAGGCGGGTCATTAGCTGGATCGGCTCTGGCACCAGAGATATACCGAATCCCAGTCTCCTCTGCGGCATAATCAAAATCATCGACTTCCCAGGCGGTATCCTTCCCCGGAGAAAAAAATCGCATATACTTGCTCATGATGAAGGCCGTTCGCCTTTTTGCACGCTCGGAATGAGGCACAAAGGGGACAGTATTGCACGATGGTTCGATGGAGAAGCCAAAATAAGTAGCACCCCCCTGCCAAGCAGCCGAAAGGCCGTATGGTTCTGGGTTGATCGTCCATTGTTTGCCTAAGGGGTGATTGTGTATGGCCCAAAACATAAAATCGAACATCTTCCAAACGGGGATGCCGTACGGATTGTCCGAAGTTTTGACACAATACGGTTCATCCAGGCATTTGTGTATCTCTTCTGAGTCCATGAAGATGGCGGCGACGAGGGTAGGCAACATTCGATACGTCGCTGCCGTCTCTGACCAATCCCGCGTATACAGATATGTGTAGCCTAAATCGTCCAGAGCTAAGATCTAACGAGCTAAATGATTACAGAGCGCAACTTCCACGCATTGAAACACCTACAGTGGACCTCGTCCTATGAGATCAAGTCAGTACACGGCACACATAATCGTAAAGGAACGAACCAAATATTCTCACCCATAACCCAACCTACCAATGCTCCTCGGAAATGAAACCACTGCAAGATAACGACTGGGGGGCCCCCATCAGCCTGTAGTCACTGCGGATGGAATGCGGTTCACCTTTGTCCTGATTGGGTTTGCAGTTCGACAGTTCCAGGCATGTCATGAGCGAAGCCAATGATGCATGATTATCCTCGATATACATGTAAGTAGGATGGATATGCTCATGCTTGTCCCTGATTGGGAACAATGTATCTCGTAAAATTGTAGGATTGCCTGCTCTCGAGATATCGAGTACTTTGGGTACTGCAATACCACCTTTGGAGGGCTTTAAGAATATGGGGTGAGCTGAAGGAGCCTTAATCAAAAATATCCACAGGACGACGGAAGCGATCACGATGCATATGATAGCTTTGAAAGATATTTTGCGCCTGGAGTGCAGGAAGAGGGTCGCGGCGCTTGATGGTCAGAAACCCGAACTCCGGTCAAGTCGACGGCTTACGTGTTGTATGCGGGCGTTAAGGCCATGAATCCAGAGGAACTGCCCTACAGGCCGCCCAGGCCGCTGGTACTTGAAGCAGTAGGAAGGGCGAGGAACAACGGAAAATCCCAATTCATACTCAATTGCACTTCGAAAATCCCACGGTACTTCTTAAGCCGACACCATGTATATTATGTTATTGACGGCGCGATGGGTTTACATTGCATTAAGTGTCACATCCAAGATCTGTCCAAGATCAGGTGGTAAAGCTGTTAGCGCGGGGAATTACTACAATTTACTGCCGTCACAACAAGAAAGACTGCATCAAGGATATATCTTCAGTAAAATGCATGGGTAAGCGGAAGAACGATACAACTCACTGCCAAAGGTACGCCGCTCGCCGCAGACTTCTCAGCCTCTGTACGCCAATCTTTCGACAATACAGATTCTACATTCCGGATTATCGATGTCAGCTTCATGCGGTCTAAAACAAAACTGCAATGAAATGGATTCAGCGATAACGTTGGGGATTCACAAACGTCGTGAACCAGAGCGACGTTAGGATACGCAAACTCACCTGTCAATCGGGTCGTTTAATGCGGCTTGTATAGCCTTCGTGAGCCCTTCGCGGTCACCCTTTTTTACGTTGTATACATATGGTGGATCAAGCAGCTTCAGCATTGAGTGCTGAGCTCCCCAGGCTTCCCTGAGTTCCGGCTTTTCCCTATTCCAGTGGAGGATAGGATTGATGAATGGTATCCCTAGGCATAGGGCTTCGTACGGGGTAGGGGACCTGGTAAGGAAGGTGAGCATTGTGCGCATGTCCACAAACACCCTGAAAAAAAGTCCCATACGTCTCTGGCCTTCCAACCCCAACAAGCACCGACGCCCTCGCCAATAACTGCACGAATTCCGTCTGCCCTAACGTCCCGAGGTTTTCTACCGATTTCGGGAGGGGGATCGGACCCAATCTGTCGCTCTCAGGATCAGGGTCGGCGCAAGCTTTGAACTTGATGCCCGTTTCGTTGGCGGCGTGGTTAAAGTCGTCTATCTCCCATCCGTTCGTCTCTCCAGGGAGGAAGTTTCGCATGGCCTTGGTCATGACCAAAGCATACTTGTCTCTCGCGCGCTCTGAGTGGGGCACAAATTGCACTTTATCACAAGATGGCTCGATAGAGTACGAAAGCGGCGTCCCTCCTCCTCTCCAGTGCGCTTCTTCTCCATAGGGCTCCGGATTGAGCGTCCACTGTTTGCCAAGCGGATGACTGTAAATCGGCCAAAACAAGAATGAGAAAATCTTCCATATGGGCATGCCGTATGGGTTCTCGTTATTTTTTGTGCAACGTGTCTCTTTGAGACAGTCTCTCATATCCTGGTCCTCCATGAGGATAGCAATGACGTGTTCAGGGAAGATTCTGTAAGTTGCAGCCGATTCTTGCCAGTCATGGGTGTAAAGGTACGTGTAACCGAGAGCTTCTAGAGCCAAGACCTATGGAATTTGGGCCGGCAGAATGAATACCTAGAGCATAGCATTGTAAACCAGGTATACGATCACATACTGTCGACTTCGCCCTGGTAACGTTGGGGTCCGAAGTGAAAAATAAGTGACGTGAGAAAAATAACAGTCACTCACCATGTATCTTCCCCCGCCACCCACCCATTGAGCACACCTCGGAAATGAAAAGATTGAAGCAATACAACTAGATAACAAAACAACGTTACTGCATGTTGGTCCCACACTCTACGCAAGGGGTCTGCTCACTTTTGTCTTGATTTGGCCCGCAATTCAACGCTTCAAAGCATCCAAGAAGAGCGGACAAGGTTTTCTGGTTGATGTCAAGATACGTCCACCGATCACCAGCTTTCCTCCCCGGGGATGGGAAGAGCAAGTCCCCAAACATGCGGGGCGCGACCAGCGTGGGGGGGCCCCCAGCCTTCAAGGGTTTACCAGTCATTAGCTTTAGCCATAGAGGCTCCACGCCGTTCGGCTGTTGTTGTCTGGACATTTGGAGCCCACTGAGGGATAATGACAATGTCATGAAAGAGATGACCACGCAGACCGTCAATCTCGGCGTCAGTCGTAAGCTTTATGACATGCAATCAGTGTTGACAACTACTGGACGATGTCCACTCGAGCGGAGAACGTTATGCTCACCCTCGAGAAACCCCAAGCACCCTCATCGAAAAAAAGTCAGACAGCCTCCAGGGCAGTAGTAAAGGTTAGGTGGATTAGTAAAGCCGAGAGCGCGCCCCTGCCCTAGTTTTGATCATCAAAGCCGCAAATTCTCCTTGACGAAGATTATCCGCACAGTCAACTGAATTGAGCATGCAGCTGTTGCGAGGTAGCTACTATTGCCTGGCCGAGCGTTACTAGAGTGCTTGATGCGCTTCGCCCCCAACTCTGCACCGCACTCTGCTGGGATATAAAGTCATTGCTGTTTAGCACCCCCATGGTCAATATTGCGAAAACATTTCAAGAACATGCATAGAAGCAGGCAAATGAACAACTATTCATCTTCGCTTTAATCTTTCTCTTTCCTTTCTCCCTTTCCTTCCTTGTCTTTTCCCTTACAACGCTGAAGCAGACCAATTCGAAGATAAGAGGAACAGGTTGCATGCGTCTCCATAGTAAGCAGTGTGAATTATATAGCGGAGGCTTTCCTAGAATGATTGGTCTAGAGCGATTATGTGTGTTCTAGAAGGTATCATGGAAGTCGGAGGGGGGGGAGAAAGTCGAAGCCCTTCTACTGATCAGGTTTTGGGATGTGGGAATGGGTGGACGTGCCAACTAATCATATTCCTTAATGCATCGCAGATTCGAATGTTGTTGGCAGGCAAGTCATGCAACGAATGCGAGGATGGAGTCCTGCCTAATGTGGGAGTGGCAGAGGCAAGTGGTGTGGTGCGGGGAAGAGCGAATTATGTGAGCGTAAGCGGAGAATAATGAATTAGAAGGAAGAGCACAAAAAGGGAAAGAGGAAGGAAAGGTGTAAGCAGAAATGAGTAAAGGTCCACAAAAGGGGAAAGAAAATGACATAATTCCAGCGTTCTAATATATATTGCCAACTCTGCAAGTGTGTAGAGTAAAAGTGCAGAGTCAAATGGACTCAATTAGCATAGACGTTGTCCATCCCAATATTGATGTATCGTGATTATCACAACCGACGTCGACGGCATCTAACAGAGTTAATAATCATATCAAATTTCATCGAGCCCTCTGATTGCGAGACGGGCCGGGGCTCACGTAATTCCCGTCGACGGCAGTCGAGGGATCATCTCAAATTCGCAGAATCTGACAAAGGAAGTCAACTTAGATGTGGCAGTTACGGGTGGGTTGAGAGTTGCAGGGGCACATGAACGACAAAACAACCCTTGAGATGAACATTGTTCCACAGCGATATGTACACGCACTATTTCTAGCCGTACTGTAAAACCTACCATAGCCTGTGGTCATCCTCGATTTGACCGTACAACTTCCTGAGGCACTCTTCAATCGCCTGAACTTGTTCCGCGATGGAAGAAATAGAAAGTATATAAAACCTATACCGACACCAGCTAGGTCAGATCACACAAACCAGAGAAAGGCTAAAAGATTGGGATGCTCACCAGTATCTCGTGAACTCCCCACTAGCCATTGACGCCCGACCCTCAGCCGTCTGTGCAAACCTCTGACTCAAAACCAACGCGTCATGTGTCATCTGGGAGACCCAATTCTCCATCATCGTATCATGCGGCAACGGCGTCTTTGACATGATGCTCGCGGATATCAGACAAAGGTGATTCTTGATCTGGCGAGAAAGTCGCTTGCGGTAAGGTGAAAGTCCTCGTATAATCGACTTCAGAAGGTTTTCTGAGAACCCTTTGTGGCCTACAGCATAGCGAGCATCGCGCAGCCGATCTGCAGCAAAGGGCTTGAGCCTAACCCGCTCTAATGGCTGTGTAGGTACGCACCAAGAATAATTTGGCTGGCACGGACGATCTTCATGATTTCTCCTGCCTGGAACGGCTTCGACCATTGCGGCTCATCCTTCGAAAATCTGTACAGTGAAGCTCTCCAACTGAAGGGGTGCCAAATGGTGGACATTGACTAACGCAATTAAGGGCATAACCGCTAAGATTTGTCCTTGAATCTTATGTTCTCGGTGCACCAGCTCCTCGATTACCTTTTTAACCGCAGCTGTTGGGGGTCGGAAGCCCGCTTCGGTCGGCATCATGCCCCGCATAAACGCTTGCAGTATTGTGCTAGACCCGGATTCTCAGTGGTGTTCTTAGGAGTGCTGACTTAGAGCCAGCTTACATGTATGACAACTCAGAATACATGACGCTGGGGAACATTGGCACGACATCAGCTCTGATCGGGGAGGAACGAACATGAGAGCGACTCACTACGCCAATTGCTTTCTGAGAGTACGCCTTGCTGGGTTTCGAAGTACCACAAGCTGGAAAATCAGAACGATTCCCAATGCAATTGCGAGGCCCGCGAGGGACCTTCCAACCCGGATGGGAGGTTCTCCATATGCTTTGTTATGAAGATGGACTACTTGCACCCATTGGGATATGACAAGCACTCCTATGGCACAGACAGCGTAGTTCAGAATCAGCAAAGGAAGTCCAGTGTAAAATATCCGTACCACATGCATTCATCCCCAAAAGAACGCCTGTCGAATCAGACGCAAGATTAGCCGAGGGAAACACACAGAAGCATGGAGTGATAAACACACCTGTGAAGTATTGTGGCCGTTCGTACAGGAGCCAGCTGGCAGGCAGTGAGAACAAGCCAACCATACAAGTGACTCCGTATCTATACACATTAGCAATGAGAAGTCATTTGCTTTTCCCAGCACCTGCTGATCTTCTGTTCAACGCACGGGTTATAGTGATATCCTCCAACATTCTTGAACATCTCCAAGAACGCCAAGCCAAGCAAATATCCCACACTGGATCCGATTATTTGAAGGACGAATGTTCTTACACTCTGGCCGAGCGTCGGTGATCTGACTGTGGAGTCAAGCACACGAGAACCCAGGAGGAACGTTCTCACTCACAGAGCGACAGCCACAGTGAGCAAAGATCCTTGGATACCATACGTGAGGAAAAAGTGTCGCGTATGATCTGCCCAAATGAGAATGGCAAAGACCAAACAAGCACCTGCAACCTTTCCCGCATATATGCTAATGGGCGTGTGTAGCTTGTCTTCGAGCCTCGAGAGCCTCAGCCAGAATCCTGGCCTATCAGGTACATACTCTTTACCCTCAAGGAGCGCCAAAGCTTCTTTCATAGACAAATCACTGGTAACGTCCCCTGATGGCGGATCTTCGATTGAGGTAACATGGCTTGTTAAGGCGGGATCAGCAGTTGCCGCGTTGGTGTTCATTTCTCCATCGTGGGTCTGTGGGGATGCAGTGTGAGAGGGATGTTCGCCAAGAAATTCCGAGAGTTGGATATGATGCCTGTGTGGCTTTCTGAGCCCTTCGAAGAAATGGAAGCGAAGGCGCTTTCTACTCCGCCCATGTGAATCCTTCCGAGTAACAATGGCATGACACAATGCAAGATTGCTCGTGAATGAGCTGTAGGGCAATTGTTAGTCCGAACACCATGTGGTAGGAACACGTAATACACTCACTCCAGAGCGAAGATCATTGCAAATACACGCATTAAGGATTCATTGCTGGTTCTTGCTACGGGGTCCTCCGGTTCGGGTTCTCCATTGTCATCGTCCGAATCAGGGTCTTCCATTCGAGCGGTCACATCGAATTCGCCGGAGCGACCAGAATTATCTGTACCTGGTCTTTCGACCTTCCTTTTCCTTAACGATGATGTATTCGATGCTTTCCCACTAGACATCCCATGTGTTCCATCTGTTGCGGGATCAACAATGTCTTCCCCATCAACGTGGCCACGAATATGATCTGGTCCCCAGGTATCCCACACACTGGGACGGGGTTCCCTTACACGGAGCGTTGGGTCGTTCCCGTAGAGCTCACCCGAGCATACAGCTTCTGTGAGTAAATCCAACTGTTTCTTCTCGAAATCCTATATAGTAAGGCATAATTGGTTACTTCTAGCATCAGAATTACACGACCATTGACGTACGTGAAAATGAAGTTTGAGCAGCCGGGCAGATCCTCTGACTTTCGGTGCAGTTTTCCCATTCTTTTTTTTATCATTTCCATCATCAATATCGTCCGGGTATGGCGTGGTATCACTGCTGAGATCGGTGGAACCTGACACAGTTGCGGGCGACTTCAGCTCTACTTCTTGCGCCAACCGATCGGAGACAACACGGAGACGCTCGGCGATGGAAAGAGAGGACACGAAACGAGTAGGTTGTGGCCGCGATGCTGCTGCCGCCGAAACCTGCGGAACTGGGCTTTCTTTGGTATCGGGTCCTAACTGACGGTCGCCGTCCAGCCCGATCACGGGCTCCTCAGTTTGGTCACTCGTCCCCTCCTCGCCGCCGCCTAGTTCCTGTTTTTCAAGATCAAAAAACACTTCATAGCCAGAGCGGCCAGGTTCCCAAATCCTGGAACAACCCCCACTCAACTCCTTTTGAATTTCAAAGATGGTTCTTTGCGTGTCCCGCCGTAGCTAAGAAACGATGAAATGAGTTCAAAACCAGCACCCCAAGAATATGAACACATACACGATGGAATGAGGCAATTGTGCTTGGCAGAAAATGCTTCCTGAACAATGGGCCATCTCCTTTTGAACCTGGAACGCCTCTTGCGTTGTCCAATTTGATTAAGCTCGAATACATCGCAATAAGACCCAATTGCATTTTTCGGGTTTGGGTAATTATATCCCTGTAATCCTCTGTAGACCACCTAGACCAGTTAATTTCAATTGTGGTTGCCTCGGCCTTAGCGTTCAATAGACCAAAGTCTGCCTAATGGATACTCCCACTCAGACAGAACGGTTCGCATCGGAGATGGTGAATCACCTACACGTATACTTTGATTCAAACCATCGCGGACTTTCCTTTCTTCGTCAGTTATCGTCACCGTGTAGGTCTTTGCAAGCAAATGCAGGAATATTGAAATGTGATCCAAAGAAGTAACAAGTGTTTGTCGGAGCTGTTTCTCAGATGACTCCGGGAAGACAAAGATATTCACTCCAACAACTAAGGCACCACCCCAGCTAACCACGTAGGAAGAATATTAGCATCTTAGTTGAGGGAAAATCACGAGCCACCTACAAGTATGATTTGATGTAGCTTTCAAGATAGGTGGGAATAAATGCCCCAGTCAGGATAGACGTATATACACCATTGAAAGTCATCAGGATCGCCAGTAGGGACATCCCAAAGTACCTGTTTCCAGAAATTAATGAGACTCCGCTACGGGAAGGGAATTGCTACTCACTTGATGTTATATGCCTTGAGAAGGGCCAAAAAGTAGACCATGATGACAAACACTACTGCCTGAGCGGGTAGTGAAGATCTAAGTTTAGCCAGAATCGCGAAATTTCCTGCGCCAATGGTGACTCCTAACAAAGCGAAAAATGTGGATTCCAAAGCTTCACCCGTGGAGCGTCCAGGGAAACAAGCAATTGTGACGATGATCATTGCTATGCATACGCATAGATATTATTTTTGTGTTCGGCGAGCAGGATTTAGACGTACCCGAGTATGAAGCTGGGTAAACCTCGAACCTATCAAAGCCTGCCAGGAAGGGCAGCATAAGTGCAAGAGTGTACGTAAGAGCGCCTGAGAGGTCGGTCAGCAGAGGCATTTCGTCCCCAAATCACTACACTGGGAAGTCACCTTTGAGAACACTAACACATCGTCGAGAGGAGATCCAATGCTTTATTGATGCCAGCCGTTCATGCGTCGCCATTCTGCGATCTGAAGACGGGATCCTCTTTATTCTGCGCGTGTGTTGAACGATCCCCTGATCTTCGTTGAAACAGACCTCACTGTCAAGATGAAGTGCGAGCTACCAGACTTCCAGTGCTTCTGCTTTCCCCTTCAGCCCTACGAGGGAAACGAAAGACAAAAGAGCAACGTGCGACTTTGGAGCTGCCCCTGGGCATGTTACCCCGTTGAGTTATCAATTCAAAATGCAGATAGTGGCAGTGCAGCCCTGAGTAAATAAGGTTGCAAGCTGTGTCGCCCTTACTTCCAGTCAACGGTTTGAGCTTGACCAGTCATCCAAACGTCTAGCAGATATATGCATTACGCAATTACAGCTCCATCTCATTGTAATATATCACGCCATCCCCACAAGTGATTACACTCTATGACCCTGGTTTCAGATTGGACTCGAGGGCCTTGAGGATATTAGACCAAACGACCTTAGGACTCTGAGCGGCATCAATACCAGTCCAAATGTTTTGCTTCTTGTAGTAATCCACGACTGGGCCGGTTTGGTTGTGGAATGCCCCAAGACGCTTCCGCAAGGTGTCGACGTTGTCATCCGAGCGCTGAATCAGTGGTTCACCAGTGACATCGTCAGTCATCGGCTTTTTGGGCGGGCTATCGAGCAAATCGATGCGGGACAATGAGATGTGGCATCTGAAATGCGAAAAGACAGTTACATACTTGAACTCTTTATGATACGTTCGTCCACTGGCCGGGTGGATCAAGCGTCCCGTAATACGAGAAATAAGCAGTTGGTCGGCGACCTTGAGTTCGAGGGCGTGGTCCAGCTTTTCTTTGCGAGAAGAAAGCACGGAGTCAAGCTTTTCCGCCTGTGGAATCGTCCGAGGGAAGCCATCAAGGATGAACCTAATCAACGCTATTACTTGGACAATTCACCGGCGAGATGATACGTAAAGCGCACCCAAGCTGACACTCCTTGTTGTTCTCCAGCTGATCTTTGATCATCCCAACCATAATATCATCGCCGACCAACCCCCCAGCATCTATGATTTTCTTAGCCTCGATACCAAGCGGGGTCTTCTCCGCGACCTGTTGCCGTAACATATCACCCGTAGCAAGATGGCATACATTATATCTTTCCTTGATAGCGGGGGCCTGTGTTCCCTTGCCTGTGAACAATCCAACGCGTCATGCGTGACAACCCCACAAATCCGGAACTACGCTGAGCGTCATCCAACAACGTAATGCACACATACCAGCGCCCGGCGGACCAATGAGAATCATTCGAAGTTCCTTTGCCGCATCAAACGGCTTCTTGGTAGCCGCGTCCTTTGCTTTGGACTGAGCCTCAAGTTTCTCAATCTTTGCATTGAGTTGAGCAACAAGGCCTTTGAGATAACTAATCTCGTCTGACATAGCTGCAAAGCGCGCCTCCCGAGAGAGTGTGTCTGGGCCAAGAGTTGGGAAGTGAAGCTAAATGCAACAGGGAAGGTTTTCAACGGCTCTGGATCAAGAGCGTGCCAACACCCGAACGTGGGAAAGTTTCCGTCCAACTTTTGGGCAAATGTTGCCGACAGTCACCTTACATTTTCTTTATCTCCGAAAGGGCTTCCACGAAGTGTAAAGTTCCAAAAAATCCACCGGAATGAAAGTAATAATTTCTTTTCATCATGCACGGTCCACTACAACAACGCGGGAAAGCACTGACGATTAAGGGAATTGGACAAAACAAGTGTGGAAGCGCTGGGAGTCGTCCGAGCCAACTATGTCAAATAAAATGACACGAAGCAAACAACTCCCGGCGCCCGCGAAAAGATCCGAAATGTATCCAAAGCAAGCAGTCACCCATGAAGAATTAGCTAATGGCACACAAATACACTAAACTGGATATATCTGTAACACGGCATACCCACGGTAGTTGTTTTTGGAACTGCAGGTGGTATAAACAGCGGAAGGATTCAGGGAGGTATGACAATGTGGGGACAGCGCAGGGATGTTAGTATGTGAACGCCAGCATGAGAGGCACGGCAAGATGCGGGTTGCGATAGGAATGCTGAAGTGGGAAAGTGGGGGCATTGACCTTTCTCGAGCTAGTAGTAAGCAAACGAGTAAGAGACAATACGTAACGCAGATCCAACAGCTAAAGGGTCGGCACTGTGGCGACGTGCGCGGCCACAGGTACAGTTGGAGCAGTGGACAGTATACTCTGTTGCCGAGCCTGTAGGATGTCATTAATCTGGAAAGCTGCGTATTGGATCCGTCATTAGCATCACATTTCTTACGCTCAGCTCGTGAAAACGCACCCACCTGTCAGTGGAAAAACGGTCTCGAGAAGGCGCATCTGTGAGATAATGATATCAATCTTGTGGTCCAATGCCGAAGCCTCTGATGTAGTCAGGACCCGAGACCGCTGCTCAATTAGGACATCGCAGGTATGTTTCCAGCAATGCTAAATGAAGAATGAGCTTCGATCATTTCATCTTACGAAGTATGAACGTGGATCGTACCCCTATCAGCATGTCAAACTCCCCAAAGTCCGCCTCAGAGTTGGCCAACTCGCTCACAACTGAGACAACAGCCTCAGCAGCCTTCAAACGTTTATCGTAGCTGAGAGGCTCTTCAAGTGCCGCGGTATTATGTAATCGAATCATCGCCGTCAACGCAAGCGTGTGAACGAACACCAATTGCGCGTTAACCGGATCATCGGCTGAGGTAGGTGGCACCTCTCCCATGGTACCAGAATTCCTTACGTACGGCAATGTCCGCAGGAATCGACCAATTGCATAGTCCACCGCGTAAAATTTGGCCCGTAGTGTTTCTGGCATGCTGGAGGCTGTGTGTACATAAACAGGGAAGGTCAGAAAACCAAAATCAAGGTGGAGGATATGGTCTTACCGTAGCGCGATCCAAGACGGCTGGCTTGCTCGAATAGGGCAGAGCCTTTAAGGCGAAGCGTAAAGATGGTGTCTGGACGCCCAACGGCTGGTGCCGTATCTGGCTGATAAAGTTGCCTCACCGTCCCGCAGTCGGCGTCATAGGCTTGACCCTATTAGCAAATAGTAATAAGTGAGGTTGTCCAGAAAGAAAGATGTGGGCGTGACAAAAAGAAATCCAAACATACATGTTCATACTCCTCCAACGTCCGGGGCCACACGGTCTCAATCTGCGAGAACGAATCGCACTCATCTGGCAATGCTGCTGGTAGGTTCGTCATGATAGAACCGCAGCGATCCAGCAGGAAGATGTGCCAAACTGCAGGACCAATGCCAATAGAAGGAAAAAGAGAGCAAACATTTGTCAGTAAGGATGATTAAAGCAACTTCATGAACCCCATTCAGAGACTGATTATAAATAGGAGCCCGAACAGAAATGTTAAGGCTCCACTGGCAAAATCAATGTTGCGCGAACCATCGGAGCAAATTGGATCTCGAAGGGGATCATGGATAATCGACTCACACGTTAGGATTCTTTCTCCAACCTCGATTTGATCTTTTGGAGGGTCCAACATGGACCCAGCCCGCCGTACCGACATATTGGTGACAGTCCAAGGGCGGCGTGTGCATTTTTGCTAGGTCCAGAACCAGCACCAGGCGCACTCACGAGATCTCCTGATGGATTGAGGTGTGGAGATGAAATCTGATGAAGTCCACAGCTGACAGCAAAGCGAGCCACTTGACAAGTTTGGTGATATGCTTCTATGAATCGCCCGTTCTGGTATAGGAAGAATGCGATAAGGCACGAGGCTTGAACAAAATTCCACAAACGGTCCGAGTGCTCGAGAGAATCACACTGTGAACAAAAGGGGGAAAGATGTGAGTATTGAGGGCACAGACGGCGAGCAGCTCTGATTAGGCAAGTGAAAGCGTTCGTTGCACTTGGCTTCATTCCAAGATCTAGCGCGCCGAATTTGGCGATATGGTACTGCGTGTGCAAACTAAACTGGCCACAATGATAGGACACTCACCAATCCCTGTCTAGCTCGAGATAACAGTACAACTTCATGAGCTTTCAACTCATCGTCTCTAGAGAGATAGCAGCCAAGCAGGTAGATAGCATCCATTAAGCAGGGGTGAGGCCGCTTTTGGGGGTCTGGGTCTTGCAGAGAAGCTAGGAAACGTTGGGGATGGACATCGAAGTAACAACGACGGCGGTAGTTAAGGAATAGTGTTAATCTGCAGGGGCGAAAGAATGAATTGGCCAGGGCCGTAACCATCAGCGCATTTGAAATAGGGGAATGATGAGATGTCAGGACAATTCCAATAGAAATTCATCGATGTTCATTTTAAACGACTTACAGGTAATTCTGCCCTTCAGGTGTGGATGTGATGATGGGCTGATCCGTATCGAATCCAGCACTCGCTCTTACACGCAGGTCCCCAAATCCATTCACTGCAGAGGGTATGGAGGAATCTTGCGCCCAGCCTCCTCTATCATTCGACAAGGCCATGGGAATAGGTCGTAACCCACCAAGTGAGTCGTCTAGCCCATACCCAGTCGAAAGATTTGGAGACGCATACGGCGGTGTTTGACTTGAATAGCCAACAGATGCACTCGAGGAGGACCATGCTGATGGGTTGATGTCAAACACCCCAAGTGAGGTGGAGGTGGAGGCAGAGTTGTATTGAAGAGGGAAGGATGAGGAGGCTGCTGACGGGGGTCGAGTGGAAACAGCGTTATTCAATGGTATTGGATCGGGAGACACAGTCCTTGTGCCAAAACTAGGAATAGAGAGGGGATCAGAGCCAAACACGAAACCTTGCAGTTGTGGGAAGTCAACAGGGGGATCGCTGAACAGATGATTATTGTAAGAGTCGCGAGACGAATGGGGGGAAGATTGTAAGACAAGACTGTCGGTATGATTTGGAGTCATTCCAGAATCGGTTGAGGATATGGATCGAGCGCGGATGCGTTCGCGCCCAGGAGTTGACGAAGCGCCCAAACCCGGGTCGGCCCCGAGAATACCGCCAAGGTTGGAGGATGCACTCGATGAAGGTGAGCCTATCATGTTCTTGCCCTGCAATTGGGCAAGCATTTCCTCAAGTTGAGTAATCCGCCGCTGGAGCGTCTGTGTCCTACTCAGAGCCTTGCCGTTATCGTAAGAACACTCCTGTGGGTGCGTGGCCCGGATGCATTGATTACAAGCAGGCTTGCTAGCATCACACTTGAGTTTGCGTTTCCGACAAGTAAGACTATGAGGGGTCCAGGTGAGCGCATGATATACGCGTGCGGGAAATTGGGGCTAAATTACCATGCACTTCCGCGCTGCAATGGGGCACTGGACTCTTTAGTCTTTGTCCTCGTCGTCGCGTTGACCCTGGAGTGTTCATCAGTTGATGAGTGATGCGATGTCCTAGCAGGCGGCATCGTCAACGTTCGATTGAGAGTGCAACTAAGCGGAGGGAGAGGGGAAGCTGAGATTGGGAGGAAGAGCCTGAGCAAGTATGTATAAGAGATTTGTGCGCCAATACACCCAACTCTTAGACGGAAGCAAGCTGATCCCAGCGAGAGAAATGGGTAGCTAACGAAGACCAAAATGGAGACCTGCTCTTAAGGGAGGGGTGGACGAACTAGTACATATGAATCAAGTCGCGGCATTTTTTTGCATAACTATCTTTTCAAAATAATTAAAAAATAAAAAATAAAAACAAAAACAATTAATTGTTGCGAGCGTAATGAAAAAAGATGGGGATTTGGATAACGAAGGATAAAAGAGGGCCTTGATTGAGATTTTCGAATTTGCTAATCCCTGGATTGAGTTCATGGGTTCTTGGGCGCTTATTTCCACTAGTGTGCCGATGTGTAATGTGTCCCTCGCACGCACATGCAGACCCTCACTCTGTGCACCTTGCCTCATGGGTGACACCCAGTGCATCAAGATCTTCCCCTGCCTCGTCCTTGACACTGTCGCACAGCAATTGACACAGCACCGTCGCGATCACTGTTCTCTCCAAGGCACTGATGGATGATCGAAACCTCCGTTTCATTAGCTATGCACCCGTATTTCGTAAACCCAAGCTGACTACGACTGCCAAGGTGAAGTAATCTCTCATGACTCATGTACACATTTGCGACCGATCATTTACTAATCCCACCACATATCTAGTAGTTGTGCAGGCTCTCTCTACCCATTCACCCCGTCCCAACGAACCATCATAATAATACATTGGTTCCAGGTATTTAGCCTACAAACACTTCGGACTGCTCGTAAGCTTAGGGCGTCAAGAAGATGGCGCCCATATGTTGAGGTACGGTAGTTGTACTCCAGCTCCTTTGCTGGTTCAACGGCGGCCGATGATTGGCTAATGCCTTCTGTTTCAATGCATTGGTCAAGACGGCAGACTTACTCCAACCCCCGCGCCGCTCGAACAGTTCGCAAGACGTAGGCGTGCGTGTGTGCGTGGAGTCATGGGAATTTGCAGCGTAAAATGTTGATCCGGGACTGGGAGGGATTTCGTAACCCAAACAAGCTTGCGAACGCTTCCTATTATTGTGGAGATGTGTTAAATACGGAAGGAGGATCCGAAGAGCTAGGCATGTGTGATTGCTGTTCCCATCTAATGAACAGGCGCAAGCCGGGTTATTTGCGGAGATATTCCCAGTGCACTATTCACCATCAGGACTTGACTCACTGTACGAGCGAGTCATTATGTACTCACAATCAATCATGTAAATTCTGAATCCCAGAATTTCAGTATGGGGTACATTTGTTGAATGAGAACAAGCTAACATCAAACCGATGTGGCCCACCTGCATCAGTGCCAAAGGCGTAATAATGCAAGGACAAAGATGTGGGCCCTAGGAAAGCCTCTCTTGTTCAGACACCGCGTCAAACATAGGGGTAGTGGGCAGCCACCCTGAATGTTGAACAGGAGGTAGGGCCAGTGTCCAACATGGATCAGACCGCGCCCAAAAAGATTTCCACTAGAATTCTCCCCATTTGAGGTTGAAGAGGAGATGTTCTTTCGGCAATAAAATAGCCCAGGGCACCTCACGACGGCTCGGAAACCGGGATGCCATGTGCGCGGCATACAGGATCGCCGCCGCCAAAAGGAACAGCCCTTTTGACTCAGTCCCCGGATGGAGATGGTCTACGCGCGGTCTGGTAAGAGAGTTGCGCTGAGAACCACGTCAGTCACCGCGCGAGGGACCATGAGGTACTACATCGCATTTGTTTATCCGCCAGGAACGACGATAATCTACACACCCTATTACCAGGGATTGAAGTAGCATTTACAAAGTTGGCAAATACCACCTAGCGTCAGTATCCAAAAAATGGATGTGCAATGGGAGTCCATTCAACCAAGCGTCCCAGGCAACAATTGTCGAGCAATCATGAATCGACACTCGCATAATCAGTTAGGGGAACTTCACTTTAGAGATGCCGGAATGAGTGCCCAGCGCCACATCCACACCCCAGTAGCGCGCATCGCTGCTGTTTGGCGCCCTCCTGACGCATCTTTCAGGAGATAGCTAGGAGGGGAAGCGCGGTTCATCAGAGCATAGATCCTGCGATTCCGTTCGGCGTGCACTTCTACACTTAATTTCACGCAAAACTCCGCGAACCAGCCGCCGGGCGCCATTCGACGTGGCACAATTCAATCGGCTTCAGCCATATTGCCATCTCCTCCATCTCAGCCGCGGTAAACGTAGCTGGAACTCCAGAATGCTACAACAAGCGCTGGGACTCTTGTGTTTATGCTTGTTCTCCCTGCATGCGTCTGCTATTTCGAGCACCGGTTCAAATGTGCTAGTTGTTCTTGAACCCCAACTCAAGAAAGATGATTATTCGCTATTCTTTGCTGGCCTGGAAGGTACATCGCGTTTGACCATTTCATGAACATTTTGTGAACGGCTGATATTGGATTGTTCGTTGCTACGCCCAGAGCGTGGTTTCAACTTGACGTTCAAGGGACCCAAGGACAATCGGCCGACTGTCACACAACACAAAGCCCCTTCCTTCTCTCATGTTATCCTATTCGCGCCGACTACTAAAAGTGAGTCAACGATGCCATTATGTTCTTTCAGAATGCCAACCATGCCACTCCTGAACCTGTCATATAACAGCACTGTCTGCGGATTTGACGTCCCAAGCCATAGTTTCCCTTCTTTCCGCCCGCCCACCCGTTAATTTCCTCATCGCCCTCTCACCGACTTCAACGCAGCTATCGTCTCTAGCAGCAGAGTTTTCTTTGTCGCTTCCTCCACCTAACATACCTCTTATCTCGCATTTCCCCCCGCGCGATGGACCAAGAACGATTGTGCCGGTCACCATTCCAGAACGTCCAGATTATCTTGCACCAATGTTTCCCTTGCTTACGAAGACGGATGCTCCAATTTTATTCTCGGGAGTGCCGCATTACCTCAGCGACAACCCGCTCTTGGTCGAGATTCTTCGTGCGCCTCCGGAAAGCTTCGCGACTGACACTGAAAGTGATAAGGGTGGCGATGCTGTGTACGATGTCGCGGAAAAAGGCGGCGAAGGACTTTGGGCCGGGAACTCATTAGGACTAGTAACCGGCTTCCAAACGCGATCTGGTGGTCGCGTGGTATTTTCGGGGGGATCGAAGTCTTTTCCGATAAGTTTGTGAAAACCGAAGTGAAGTGAGCAATGAGCGCTTATTACGCAAATCGGACCGCTCACCCAATGCTCTATTCAGCAATCTCACAACAGGAAATGAACAATTTGCAAAAGATGTGACTTCTTGGGCTTTCCAGGAGACTTTGCAGCTCCGTATAGATTCAGCGAGCCATCACCTTCAATGGGATGCCAATAAGACCCAAAGGGATCGCTACACCATAAACGACCAAGTCCTCTTCACAATGCATATTTCCGCGTGGGATCCCGAGAAAGGTGAATGGGTAGATGCGCCACGAATGGACGACATACCACTCGAGTTTACGATGCTAGACCCATATGTCCGGACCGTTCTATTTCCAGTGTTGAACAAACCAGGAGAGTTTAGTATAGGCTTCCGAATCCCGGACCGTCATGGAGTTTTCAAATTCGTTGTAGATTATAGGCGAAAAGGGTGAGTCCAATCATTTGACCGGTGGAGCCCGAGAACCCCTTGAGCATTCGTCTCGCGCCCATGGACGAGATAGCGGCTTGCCTACATCCCATCATTTACCGAAACTGACCTAAGTGCTTTCTTGATCCCTTTTAGCCTCTCACCACTTTTCTATTCAAGCAAAGTCTCAGTTGTTCCGAAACGTCACGACGAATATGACCGCTTCTTGTCTGCGGCGTGGCCATACTACGCGGGCGCTCTAAGCACTAGTATTGGGTTCGTTGTCTTTGCAGTGGTCTATCTGGGTGGAGAAGTAGATCGACGAGCGAAGGGGAAAGGCAAAAGTACCAAAACGGAGTAGAAGCCCCCTCAACATTCGTGGTGCTGCACCCGTTTCGTTCCGTAGAGTTGAATACCGAAAGATCATTGCCACTCTATCATGGGTCATGGGAGGCTGGGCTAAAAGGACTGTGATAGTAGCAGTATCAGTATCCAATACCTTGTTGATCCCATCATATCAGCAGTTTCCATCATGAGCATAGCAATAAATTTCTTTAAATGGTGGACTACACATTCTTCATCTTCACCAGCCGAAACACTCCAGCACTTCGGTAGCGTCCAGGAGACCTACCTGACTTTCCTTTACACCTTTTCGACGCGCAGTTAACGCACGAAGCCCCCATTTAAATTTTCCATACCGGAAGCAAAAGCTCCGAACGCTCATCAAGTTCAACACGGTTAAGCTAAGTCGACATGACTGAAAGCAATTACGACTACTTGTTCAAAGTATGTCCTCAGCCATGAGCGCTTGGTGGTTCTTTCTGATAGTTGTGGCTTTCCCCTTTCGTGTAGGTTGTTTTGATTGGAGACTCGGGAGTAGGGAAATCGTAAGCGTTCAGCTTCTGGAGCGGCTTTGTTGATTCTTTGGTCATCTTTGACGCACCGTTTGCGATGATGTAGCAATCGTGAGTCCATAGTCACAGTCTCAGCCTTCCTAATTTGATTCCTCGGCGTCACTTCTGGTCCTCGGATCTCAGTGCTCTCGCGATTCACCAGGAATGAGTTTAACCTTGATACGAAATCGACTATTGGTGTAGAATTTGCTACTCGCTCCATCAATGTCGACGGGAAAACCGTCAAAGCGCAAATATGGGACACTGCGGGTCAGGAGCGGTATCGCGCTATCACTGCGGCGTAAGTTGCTCGTGGCCCCCCCCCCCTGTTTGTCGTTGAGAAGGCTCGGATCTTACTTGCACACTTGTTTTCTTTGTTGGGCACCTCAGCTATTACCGCGGAGCCGTTGGCGCGCTCCTGGTTTACGACATTGCCAAACACGCCACGTACGTCAACGTAACACGGTGGCTTAAGGAGCTTCGTGACCATGCAGACTCGAACATTGTCATTATGCTCGTTGGTAACAAGAGTGATTTAAAGCATCTGCGGGCCGTTCCTACCGAAGAAGCCAAGGTGTTTTCATGTGAGTAATTTTGCTCGTCGTGTCATAGCGTGATGATTCAAAATATCTCTTTTCCAAGCGGACAATGGGTTGTCCTTCATCGAGACTTCAGCGCTGGACGCATCAAATGTCGAAGCAGCATTTCAGAACATTCTTACCGGTTAGTCCTATTCACTTCCACCATCAATCGCCCTCTCTAGCCATCTCATATTTTGCCTTCACTAGATATATACAGAATCGTATCCAACAGGGCACTAGAAGCGGACAACCCGACCAAACCTGAAGGAGGCACCATCACTGTACCTGTCACTGTTGACAATGCAACGAAGGAGAAGGGCGGGAATTGCTGTTGAAGGTTTGCACCTCAATAAGTATTTGTATGTATCACAATCCCCACAGTGTCTGATCATGGATATTGTTTCTTCGCTGTTTTTTTTTTACTCGCGTCCTATCATATTTGATTCATCTGACTGGTCATGTGATTCGTGTTTGAGACACTCGGCGCTTGTGCATTTATCAACTCTACGACGCGCCGGCCGAGTGTGACAGTCGGAAGTGACTGCAAACTTAAGCCTTTACTCAATCTCGAGACTCTGGGCTCCACCTGCACTAAAGCAGTTCCATCTTTCGCTATCCTGACACCAGTGGCTTTCGAGTGGCTTTGGAACAATGGCATCCGAAGCTTCATTATCCACCGTCTCAAACTCGAACCCAGGCACACTCCCCGATTTAATTCCAAAAGTTGGACCAAAGTTGAAATCCAGATGGGAGCCTAAGACCCATTTGGAACCTGCACGACCTGCACAGGTGGACATCGACAGGCTAAATGAGAAGGAGATGATAGCAAATGTTCGTCATTAGTCGATGTAAACCAAGATTCGCGTCTAACTGCATTTAACGGGGATCTCGTCATTATCTTGTCACCATTGTAGCTTGCTGCGTCTCCTGAAGCACCGGAATACATAAAAAATCCGAAAAAGATAAGACCGCGACGGACTGTGGACTTGTATGGAGGGTATGCGCGATGGAATATGGTGAGAGAATGCCAATGTATGGATTAATGTGTATATATGGTTGAACCAACTTGTTCAGGTCCGGAACAGCGGCCTAACCCCACCTACACCCCTGCAATTCGACCTGCACCACCGTTTATAATTGATGTGAGAGATTGCAACAATCGTTCCGCCGTTCTTCATCCTAAGTCGAACCAAAATTCCTTGCAGTTATTGCCACCGAAGGCGTATTCAAACAATTCTTCCACTTCTATCTGTACCAAATTCGTCCACACTTCCACGAACAAAATACGCTTCCCCGTAAACGTCGTCACCGTAAGTGAAAAATCACCCGCATGAATATAACATCGTCAAACTACTGATTTTATCTGACAGTGGACACCTGAAGCTCGACGGGTGTTAACAGGCTCTACCAGTGGTGAATTCACACTGTGGAATGGCCTAACTTTCAACTTTGAGACCATCCTCCAAGCGCACGACTCGCCTATCCGAACGTTCCAGTTCAACCATGCAGGTTCATATCTCGTCTCTGCAGATCAATCTGGAATTATCAAGTACTTCCAACCGAACATGAATAATGTTGCGGTTTGGAATGGTCATCGGGAAGCTATCAGCGGGCTGAGTTGGAGTCCGGATGATACGAGGTTTGCAACGTGCAGTGATGACAAGTCGATCAAGCTCTGGCAGTTTGAAGTGATGAGCGAGGAGAAGAGCATTGACGGGTATGTTTTGTTTATATTACTCCCAACCCTATATACAATTCGGTCATGAATGCATGGACTTGACTCCCCTGACCGTTCGCTTATTTAGGTCATGGCTGGGATGTCAGATGTGTCCAGTGGCATCGACGAAAGGCCTCCTAGCTTCTGGTAGCAAGGATAATCTTGTCAAATTCTGGGACCCGCGGACGGCCCAATGCTTATCTACCTTGTGAGTGCAAATGCTAACTCCTGACTCCAACAGGTTCCAGCCTTAATATCGATCCTGTTAATTTTCTACCTTAGGCATTACCATAAAAATACTGTCCAATCTCTTGAATGGAGTCCAAATGGAGATATGATCGCTACAGCCTCCCGGGATCAAACTGTACGAGTGTTTGACGTTCGAGCAATGAAGGAGTTTGGGGTCTATAAGGGCACAAGAAAGAAGTGTGTTGTACGTTCTTTTGTTTTTTCAACCTGTCTTTTTGGCCAACTCTGATTC
This sequence comes from Cantharellus anzutake, assembly GCF_015039405.1. NCBI lineage: Eukaryota > Fungi > Basidiomycota > Agaricomycetes > Cantharellales > Hydnaceae > Cantharellus > Cantharellus anzutake. The sequence continues at coordinate 79,152 of NW_024067237.1, forward strand.
CCCACCCCCTTTCTTGTATCGAACGAAACAGCCATAGCATGGCACCCTGTTCACCACGAGCTTCTCTGTTCAGGCGGAGCTGATGGTCAACTTATTTATTGGCTTCTTCACTCTCCCGAACATGTCGCTATGATCGAACAAGCGCATGAAAGTAACATTTGGTCGTTGGCGTGGCATCCACTAGGCCACATCCTTTTACCGGGTCGAGTGATTACATGGTTAGGTTTTGGTGCCGTGATAGACCAGGTGAACGATCGGGTGCAGGAGCCGGCGGTGTTGGGAACCGGTGTGGGAGGGGAGAAAGGTGGCGGGGATGATGAGGAAGATGAGTATGTTCCTGGTTTCGCTGCTTCTTATGGAGGCGCACAACATGGAAGTGATCACATGGATTATGAGATGGGAGGAGGGATGTGGGGCGGTGCTGGCGGGTTTGGTGCACCCGTGGGTGGGATGAATGGAGCGCAGGATGACTTTATCCCTGGATTTGGAGGTGGGGCTGCATCCGCTGCTGCTGCTATGGCAGGCATGAATGGAGCTATGAGTGCAGGCGGAGGTTCACACAATAACAGACCACCTTTTTTGCCTCCCATCCCGGGGGGACATAATCAAGATGGGCCGTCATATAGAGACAGTAGGGATA